>NC_056732.1:1558833381-1558850881 GCF_019279795.1 Protopterus annectens
TTGTCTTTGGTGTCCTGTGCAATTATATATATATATATATATATATATATATATATATATATATATATATATGTATATATATATGTATATATATATATATATATATATATATATATATATATAAATCATAAGTTATACATTCCAATGTTTTTAGGCTATTGAAAAATCACTGACTCCTTACATTGTGGATTGAAATTTTCATAACCCATCCAGGTATCTAGTTTGCTCTTAAAATTATCAGATAACCATACATTCAGTAGCAATCTATTCCATATTCTAGAAATGGTTTGAGTATTATAGTTCCCTGTTACTGCTAATCATGAGATTTTTGTTCATAAGTTAATATTATTGTGTTTATAAATCTATAGATTAGAGTATAGTTTATGATTTAAAACACTCGAAGAGACTTGTTATGAAGGCCTTATTTATTTATTTATTTATTTATTGACATCTGGTTACCTGGAAAGCCTGACTGGGTAGAAGTCCATTTTCAATGGAGGCCCAAGGAGAAAGGCTTCAAATTATTACAAAATATTTTAAGTACATTAATTTTACAGTCTTCAAAAATAAAACAAAAACATCGGCAGTTTAAATAATTATAAGAAATTAAGTATAATATAAAACATTGGTTTAGATGTGCTACAAAGTATATGACAATCATTTAATATTCAGAGAAATTTTAGACAATTTGTAGAAAAAAATAAAGGTAAGTTAGTCTAATGCAAACAGGAATTGCAATATGAAGTGAGGGAAAAACAAGCTTGTGGAGAGAAAGTCAGGTAGGAGAATTAGATATCAGTAGGGAAGTAAATGAAGAAGGAAGAGTAAAGCGGTATAAGGAATGAAAAGGTACTTGTTCACATTTAGTGATGTAGTTTATCCTGGTTTTGAATAAGAAGAGCCAGTTATTAGCTAGGAAGTCTTTCACAGTGGTTTTGAATGATAGGAGGGAGGGCATAGACTTAGATGCAGGTAAGGAGTTCCAGGCCTTAGCAACTTTGTACAAGTACAGACAATGTCCAGCAGATTTCATAGGTTTGTAAACAGGCAGGAGTTTTCGGTAAATGGATTGCACTACCCAATTTGGGAACATAGGTGTATAGAATGATTTTTAGTGCTGAACAGGTGGATAGATGCTGGATAGTTTTACAGGTGATAAGAAGTTGTGTATATGTTAGGTGATGTGACAGTTTTAACCAATTAAGGTTATTCATTGCTATAGAGTGGTGGGTTCTGAAAGGGGTATGTGCTGCAAATTTAGCAGCTTTGTTATAGTGCTGTTCAAGTTTTCATTTTTTAGAAGCCCGTCAGTTAGTAAGGATGGGAAGGCCATAAAGAAGAGTGTGGAGGAGATAAATAATTGCAAGTGTAGTTTTAGTTGTGTCAGTGAGAAAGTTTTTGGCTTTGTAAAGCATCCCTATTTTTTTTCTTATGCAATTTTGTATATGCAAGTCAAATGTAAGATTATCATCCGTTATTACTCCTAATAGTTTGCTATAAGAAGTGACGTCAATGGTTGCATTATCAAGAGACAGGACTCTAAATTTTGTTTTTTCATGAGAGACGGATTTGAGAAAAATAAGTAGTAGCTTCGTCTATTTTGTTTAAGCATGGGTTGTGAGTAACAAAGACATGTTTTAATGGCTGTTAAAGAGTCCTGAGTCATTTTTTGGAGGTGTACCATGTTGTCAAATGTGCAAATGAGAGTGGAATCATTTGCCTTTCATTTTAGGGTATTTTAGGTTGTTCTGTTGTGTGGAAAAATGTTAGAGAAGTGGACCAAGGATAGAGCCTTATGGTAACCGATGGTGACATGGAGATAAGAAGAGAGTATGGAGTGCCATTTTACTGACAAATACCTTTTGGACAGGAAGCTTTTGAATCACAGAAGGGTGGACTGAGACAGGCCCAGTGAAGACATAAGAAGTAAAAGTTTACTATGACAAATTGTATTGAAGGCTTTAGACAAAGTCTAGAAATAAGGAAGAGACTACTTTGCCATTATTTCTAGGCTTATTGACAGTATCTTCATAGGTTAGAAGGCAATGCTAGTACTATGGGAAGGACAGTAGCCATGTTGTGTAGGGGATAAGAGTTCTTCCTGCAGGAGATAATCTAGCAATTGTTTTTGAATACATTTTCAAGTATTTTGGTGAGGGGAGATAAAATTGTTGTAGGTCTAAATTTATTAATGTCTGTTGAATTTCTTTCTTTGTGCAGAGCAATGATGTGTGACTTTTTCCAGAGAGAGGGAACATGGTATTCTTGGACTGACATATTTATAAGGATAGGCAATGCTATTGGCTGCTATTTTTAGGGACTTGCTTGGAAGGTCATCAGTTGAAGAAGACCATGGCTTATGTTTGATTAAGAGTAGTTTTATATAGGATGTGGGCACAGGTGAATGTGGATGTTTGCAGGTGAATGTGGATGTGGTGATATGTGGCTGTTGGGCAGGGCAGGTATTAGATGTTGAGGAAGCGCTGGTTAGAGATGCTATACAATCTATAAAATAAGAGTTGAACTGCATTCTAGTTTCAAGTGGTGAGTTATCAGGAAAGGGGTTTGGGTTAAATTTTTGGCTGGGCTGTAAGATTTCTTTAATGGATGTCCAAAATGTTTTAGGGTTTTGTTTAGCATTATTCCGAAAGTTATTATAGTATACATTTTGTCTTCATTTATTTGCTTTTAGTACGACTGTGAATGATTCATATGTTTTCAAGATATTGAGGTGTTTTATATTTTTGCCATTTATAGGTTCATAGGTGTTTACTAGGCTAACGACCACAAGGGCCTTTTTAAGCCTAGCCATGCATCCCAAATCTCTGACCAGTTCTGATACCCTTGATAAGTGTAAGCATGGACCTGGGAGATAAACCATTTACAGGTTACCTGTTTGCATCAGAGGCATAGGTGCCAAACCAGGAATGAATTTCTGCTTTCCCATCCAATTGTCCAAGTTGCACTTGAATTGGATTAGGGAGGAACTCTGCTTCACATGGATGGGGAGCCCGTTCCATAGACAGGGTAGTGTCTGAGATGCATACCTATCTCTCCAGCAGGTCCTATTTATATCACAGGAAGGTTTAAGTCTTTAGAATGGGTAATTCTGGTACTGTTTGTTTTGTGGATATGCAGGAGGTCCATCAGCGTGGGGTCTGACAATGCCCTGTATGCCAGGCATAGATCTCTCCTCAAAGGCCTGTTGGAGGCAGAATACAGGGATAAGGCCTTCAGGCAGTCTGCATAGGACATATTACTTACACCCTGTATTCATTTAGTGAGGAGCCTCTGTGGACATTGCAGCTGTTGGATATGCCTGATTAGGTACATACCAAAGGGGGCATTGTACTCAATGATAGGTCTGATAAATGCCGAATACAGTGGAACAATGACTTCCTTTGATTTAGATGCCATACCTTTGTTTATAAGTTGCACAGCATAGAATAATTTCCTCACCACTGTAGACACATGATGATCAAAAGCTAGATTACTATCTATGTGTGTCCCTAAGTCCTTGACTACTGGGTCAACTGTAAGAGGTGTGTTGTCAATATGATAGATACCAGGGATGGATGGCTTCCCAACTATTATGCATTTCTTGGCATTTACTTTTAGTCCGTGACTCTGACACCAGATATTTGCCTGTGTCAGCGCCTCCTGGAGAACATTTGTGTCAGTGTGAGGTTCAATGACAGCTCCTAATTTGCAATCATCTGCAAATTTACTCAGCCAAAGACCACTGACATTGGTCTTGAATTCTGAGAAGTAAATGCCAAAAAGGAGCAGTCCAAGGACTGATCCCTGAGGGACTCCACTTGTGACTGGCCTCTTTGTAGAGGTGGACTCCCCAATTCTAACTTCCTGGGTCCTGTCTGTGAGCCAGTTGGCTATCCACCAGGTGACATACAGGTCTGTGCCTAATCTCTTTGAGTGGGGTATTGGGGTATTGTGATAAATGTCTTAGCCAAGTCAAGCTAGGTAGTGTGAACGATTTTGCCCTCATCCATTGTTTTGGTGACCTTCTTAAAGAAGTCCACCAGGTTGAGTAAGCATGATCTGCCATTAACGAAACCACACTGGGTTGGGTCCAGTGTCTGGAGGTTTACTATATCTTTTGATCATCTCCATAATAATTCTTTCCATGGCTTTACATATAAGACTAGTGAGACTTATGGGTCTGTATTTTCCAGGGTCTGTAGATGGCCCACCTTTGTGCAGCAGGATGACTGTTGCCTTTCTCCATTCATGAGGCATGAAGCCTGTTGGAAGGCTACAGTTAAATGGTTATTCCAGAGGCCCTGATAGATCATGTTTTGTGCTATCTAGAAAGCATCCTGGAATATTGTCTGGGCCCATTGATGCAGTGTTCTTGGTCTTAGAGAGAGCATTAAGGACCTGTTCTCTAGTGATAGTAGGGGTAGTTATACTTGATGATATTTCCTGAGGGAAGGTTGAGGGGGAGAGAGGAGTAAAGTTGGAGCTGAATTTAACAGCAAGAAGCTTTGCTATATCTTCTGGCTTAGTGTAGATGGCTCCATTTACAATGAGCTCTGCACACAATTGTGTATTGCCTTTGCGGTTGCGTACATATCTAAAGAATGCTTTGTGGTAGTTCTTGGCCTGGAAGGCCAAACTTACCTCAAATTTGCTTTGGTAGAGTTTATTTGTCCTTTGAGTTGTTTATTTAGTTTATTGAGAGTGCTTTTATCCTGCTGGGTGCTGCACCTCCTAAATTGTGCCATGATTTTCTTCCTCCTGTTATACATCCAATTGATTTTGTGATTCCACTAGGATGGCTTACTTTTTGAGTTAGTTCTGTACTTCTTCCTGGTGGGTACAGCTGTCTCTATGCAGCTATTAACATGCTTGTACAGGGTTTCTTTGAACAGTTCTGCATAGGCAGAAGTGTTCTCAGAGTTTACAGGGGCTTGAAATTTTGCCAGGTTCTCACTTAATAGCAGGAGGTTAGCCTTAGAATAGTTCCTGAATATTCTCAGTTTAGCTGGGGGTCCAGGTTTATTTTTACTTCAAAGGAGACCATTTTGTGGTCTGACCTTACCAGGGAAGGCATTACAGTAGGGGGTGTGTAGCACTCTCCCATATTAGTGCGGACCAGATCCAGTATGGCTGCACCCCTGGTTGGTGTATTGACTATCTGGTCCAGGGAGCCTGTGTTTACAAAATCCAGGAATCTCTGGCATGTACGTTTCATGTCATATAGGATTCCCAGTTAATAGTGAGGTAATTAAAGTCACCCATGAATATGGTATTGGGTAGGATGGTTAGTGATTTTAGTAAGTTTAAGTATATGGTATGGGTTTCCTGGATCAAAGAGGGAGACCTATAGCTTGCAAGGAAGTGGTATTGGATTTTACTTATGGCGATTTGAACATGGAACAGCTCAAGTGCATTGTCCTGTCTGACCAGCCTTGAAGTATATTTATTTTTGATGTAACTAGAGACACCTCCACCTTTAGTCCCTGCCTGTGAAGTAGCTGGTCTAAAAGTGTGGAAGCCATTGTAACCCCTGCACTGTTGGTGCGCTGTCCGTGGCTTTAAGCCACGTCTCAGACACTGCACAGACATCAGCATTCTCTAGAGTAAAGAGAGCTTCCAGGGAGTAGATTTTTTTTTTTTTGTTTAGGCTTCTAACATTGATCAGTGATACCTTTAGACTTTCTTGGTTTTGATTTGCTATGTCAGAGGTACATTCAGTTTGGCATTGCCTAAAAAAGGCACTATGGGGAAAGCAATGTTTTAGCTAATATTCAAAAGCCTAGAGGGGAGAGGTGCAGACCATTACTGGCAAAGCAACGTGGTCTGTTGACTATCTCCTTCCATGCCAGCAAATATTGCACCCCCTTAGAATGACACCAGAAACTAAGCCAATTATTAAAGTAGTCATCTTTTGTTCATGTTGTGGAATCATCCTTGGAGAAGATAAAATGCTGCTCAATGCTAGGCTCATACCAGCCTGAGACACATATTCCGAGAGCTCTATGATGTCTTTTGTCATATAGTCTAGGGAGGTACATTTCAGGTCATTTACTCCCACATGGACTATGACTGAGTCATATTGGTAATTGTGATCCAATGACCTGAGTGCATGTGTAATGTGGTGGATACTAGCCCCTGATAAGCAACTGACCATAACTTACTCCTTACACAGCCTGGTGAGAGGGACATCAGTGTGTCTCACAATGGAGTCTCCAATGACTAGAATGTTCAGTTGTGTGGTGACTTGCCTTATGGGCTTAGAGGTAGAGGCTCCATGACATGTAGCTCTATGTGCTGATGTTGGTGTTGTTTTGAAAGAGTGCATTTGGGGCTGCTGAGGGTATTTCTTATGTGTACTTTGTCTAGGAAGTCATTGTGGTTTAGGAAGGTTCTTTCCATGCTATCCTGCGTTAGCATTTTACTCTTCAGAAAGGGTTCCTGATGCAGTGTAGCTGTAGGGATCAGAGACCAGACTCCAGTCAAGAATGGAGCTAGTGTCCAGGGATTAGTTATAGGAAGAAGGGGAAATAATAAGATTTCTGAAACCATGAAGGTTGATGCTAGAAGGAAAGTTAGATGTTGAATTACTCCAGTTGATGTTGACATAGTCTAGAATGCTTATTTTACTGATAATCTTGTGTGAGATCCAATAAAGGATATATTTAAAGGTGATATATTGTTTCCAGGGGGAAATATAGAACAGTTATACAAAGGAGTTTGTGGTCATTTAATTGTATGTAGGAGATAAATAGCTCTGCATTACAGAATTTGTGCAGTTTTTGTAAGAGGAGAAACTTCATACATGTTATGGGAGAGAATAGCTACTCCTCCAACCTAATGTTGTATCCTGGTGGAAGAATTCCTGTGTCCATGAGGTTTCAGCTGTGTCTCAGTAAGAGTAGCAATATCTGGACCATAATGAGAGATCTAGGCATGCATTTAAGTGATTTTATTACAAATGCTATGTACATTTACTGAGGTAAAGTAAAGTTGTTTGGAACTATTAGGGGTGACCAGAGAGGATGTGGATGAAAGGATAGGTAGATATGGAAGGAGAGCCTGGGTTAAGGGATATGTCATTAAACCGTTTAATTCTTGAATTGCTGGAGGGAGTGAATGGTTTTATAATGGTACTTTTCATATTTATTGATTGATTGACTGATTGATTGATTGATTGATTGATTGATTGATTGATTGATTGATTGATTGATTCCTTTGCTCTGAAGTGGTAGTGAGGAGAGGTAAAATTTTGTATTTAAATGAATGGGTAGGTGAGCTGCTAAACAGATGTGGAGCAATTTCTGGTAAACAATTTTGATGAGAATACTTTAAATAGTGGCTTTTGGTAGGTGAGGGCATTTTGAACGTAACCGTAATTTGATAGTCTGCGAAGACAAAAAGTAGTAGAAGAAGCAGAGGAATTAAGCTAGTGAATAGTATATTTACTCGTGATAAGATAGGAATCTTGTCATGAAATGGAGAGGCAATGAAGTTATAAAGTTAGCCCCAAAGATCTGTAAGAGTTATGATGTTATGGAAAGTTAATAGTTCATAGGTTCATAGGTTCATAGGAGGTTACTAGGCTAATGGCCCTTGGACCCTTACAAGCCTAGCCAAGGTTAACCCTTGTTCCCTTAAGGGTCAATAGATATGGTCTATGTTATAAGCAGATCTAATTCAGCACTGACTACCCCTATCCAAGAGAGACACAGGTGAAACCCCTGGGGTGAATTTGCGGTTTTCCATCCAATTATCCAAGTTACACTTAAAAAGGGTTAAAGATGGGCTCTATTTAACCTTTATTAGAAGTTTATTCCAGAGGAGAAGCAATCTCTGGGAGACATATCTGTCTCTTCTGCACGTTCTGTTGATGTCACATGCTAGGTTAAGGTCCCTGGAGTGAGTGAATCGTGCACCATTTGACTTACAAATGTGCATCATTTCCATTAAGCAGGATCAGAAGTTTCTCTGTATGCAAGTCAAAGGTCACCTCTGAGTAGTCTATACGATACAGAGTATAGTGACAGTGATTTCAGTCTGTCCACATAAAACGTGCTGAAGACCCTGAATTTTCTTTGTGAGGAACCTTTGAGGTCTCCCCAGTTGCTGCAGGTACCTTTATAGGTACATACCAAAGGGAGCGGTGTACTCTATTATTGGCCTGATGAGAGGAAGACAACGGGGGGGGGGGTTATAACCTCTTTTGTTCTGGAAGCTATGCCCTTGCTTATGAGGTCAGCAATTTAGAAGGCCTTTCTTACCATCATGGAGACATGGTGATCAAAACTAAGGTTGCTGTCAACCTGTGTACCCAAATCTCTAACCACTGATTTGGAGCTTATGGTGTTGTTATTAATATAGTAATCTGCAGGGACACCGCCTTTGCCAAAGGGGATGATAATGCATTTTTTGCACTGAGTTTAAGACCAAAACTTTGGCAACTATCATTGGTTTGCATAAGTCCTTCCTGTAGAATGTTGACATCATCTGGGGACTTAGTGACTGCTCCCAGTTTGCAGTCATCAGCAAACCTTGTCAGCCACAGACCTTTTGTTTTTGCCTGTACTTCTGAGAAGTAAATTCCAAACAATAGGGGCCCCAGCATTCATCCCTGTGGAACACCACTGGTAACATGTCTGCTGGTAGAGGTGGAGTCCCCTATTTGACTGTATGTGTTCTTTCAGTGACCCAGTTTGCAACCCTGCTGACATTATATGGGTTGACCCCCAGCTGGGTGAGTTTTTCAATGATGCCTGAGTGGAGAATTGTGTTAAAGGCATTGGCAAAGTCTATGTAGGCCTTATGTATAGATTTGCCTTCATCCAGGGCTTTGTTGACAGCCTCAAGGAAGTCCACCAAGTTCAACAGGCAGGATCTCCATTTATCAAAACCAAACTGGGTCAGATCAAGTGTTTGAAGGTCTCCTAGATCCTTGTTGATAAGGTCCATGATGATTCTCTCCATGGCCTTGCAGATAAGGCTGGTTAGGATAATGAGTCTATAGTTCTCAGAGTTGGTGGATGCACCCTCCCCCCCTTAAGTAAGGGGATGACAGTAGCTGTTTTCCATTCAGCATGGACAAAAACAGTGCTTAGGCTGTGGTTGAAAGAGTCCCAGCGGTGTTGCTAACTACTGTTTTAAACCATTGAGAGTGCAGACTGGGATGTTATCAGGTCCCACAGAGGCTGTTTTTGGCCTTGGAGAGAGCAGTTTTAGATCAGAAGGAAAGGGAAGGGAATGTAGTAGTGCAAAGGGAAGGAAGGGGGGATAGTTACTGAGCAGTCATAGAATGACTGAGTGGGAAACACAATGCCAGATGTACTGTGGTGCATGCTGTATTAACAGAGAAGACAATGAGTGAGTGAATGATCGATTATTTTCTTGCTTAACTGCACTTATACTTACTTTACACAGTGGTCACTACTGTTGTGGAACCTTTTTTTAAAGCATTTATTTAATTTTGTGGCAAAAACAGTCACTTCTCCGTTTGTTGGCTTTTCTAGTCTGTGTGCCTCCAAATCTCTTTGTAGAAGGGTGAATTAGTGATGGACTTTGTTATTTGGTAGCTGTTTATTGTTTAATCTGTACTTGAGAGCTGCTTTTGCTGTGTTTTTACATAAACAAATTCCAGGGTCAGACATCTGGTGGTAGAAGGTATTTCCCTGTTTTTTCAGAGTTGTAAAGAACTGGAAGAAGCTCAAAGTGTGGTTGTTTATTTTCTAGAGGGCTTAGGAGTCAGTTTACAAGCTTTTTTTCTCTCCTATAGATCAGGCAAGTTGCAAGACTCTGTTCACTTACAGAGAACTCTGCAACACTTTTTCCAGAGATTCAACTGCAACCAGAGCCATCCAAGCTAAAATAAGAATATTTTCTTGCTTGACTTGCACACTTGTACTTGCTCTTTACAGTTATCATTTCTGTTTTTGAGCATTAATAATGAATTATTTTCTGCTGTAGCAAAAAAATATAGTAATTTCTCTGTTTGTTGGCTTTTCTAGTCTGTGTGCCTTCTAATCTCTTTGCAGAAAGGTGAATTAGCCAGGGACTTAGTCGTTTGGTAGTTGTTTAATCTACACTTAAGAGCTGCTTTTGCTGTGCTTTTAAATCAATAAATTGCAGGATCAGATATCTTGTGGCAGAAGGTGTTTACTTGGTTTCTCTGATTTGGGAAGCACTGGAAGAAGCTCAAAGTTGTTGTTGTTTTTCTTTTGGCTTTTCCCGGTTAGGGGTCGCCACAGCAGAACTCCGGTCCACTAATGATTGGCAGTCAATTTTTATGGTGCCAAGGTACTAGCCCAATGCCCAACCTTCAATGAAGGCACGCCCATTCATGCATGTCTTTTGAACACCACTCAACCACAGGGAGGACCTGCAGACTCCACACAAAAGGTGCTCCAGCCGAGAATCAAACGGGAGAACCTCTTGCTGTGAGGCGACAATGCTACCGCTGCACCACCACAGCTTAAGAAGCTCAAAGTGTAGTTGTTTATTGGTTACAGGGCATAGGAGTCAGTTTACAAGTTTTTTCTCTGCTTGAAGTTGCCCACTGGGCTATGGTGGTTAGCAGTGTCCTGTATAGTAACTAACATGAGACAATCTAATTTACCTATAAATTTAGGATTAGATCTGAAACCTGTTAAACATTGTGCAGAAATAAGCTTAGTGCAGTTAACTTCTGCAATGACCATCACTACCATATCCCAGCATTATATAACCTACTCCCCTTAACTTCAGAAACTACCCTTGAAGACCCTATTAAAACCCAATCCTTAATCCTTAACAGCCAACTCTATTACATGACCAGACAACATGGATATGCAATTTCCAAATATCTTTGTGGCCAGCTTGGTAGATTTGGGCATCCTAAGGTAATGTAGCATTTGTCTCGTTCTCAGACAACCAGTTCATTATTAAAAAAAAATAACACAGTGTGTGAGCAATGTAACTACACAACAGCTTTGGAGACAAGAATCTTGCATACAAAAGAGGTTGTTAGGAATACCCACAATACATCCCTCACACGTACTGATCACTACACCCTCACATCATCTTATGATGAGGCATTTAAAAGAAACCTTCCCAAATCTTAAAGACCTCCAAAGCCACCTAATAGCAACACTGTTCTTCAGCAGTTACAAATGCACACACCAAAAGCAACACCAACCATCTCACATAAGCCTACACCTAATGGCCCCCAAGTGCAAAGCTTGTAAGGCAACCGCACACTTTACTTAATACTCTTGTGACTGGGGATTCCATTGTGCTACACAATGATGCCCCACTCACTAGGCTGGACAAGGAGAAGATAATGGTTAGTTGCCTTTCTTGAGCCAGGATCCACAATACCATGCAAACACTAATGTTGCGGCACTCCAGGTGCCAATATGATTCTATCATAGTCCGTGTAGGTGTAAAAGATCTGAGAAACATCTCATTGGCTTATACGAAAAGAGACATTATGATCTCTCAAAATATGTGTCACAGATAAGTATGAGCCTTGCATTGAGCAGCATTCTACCTTCACCAAGGATGATGCCACAGTATGAACATAAAATTATTGATTTTAATAATTGGCTTAGTTTCTGGTGTCACTCCAGGGGGATCCAATAGCTGTCAGCATGAGACGACATGGTCAAAAGATCGTACTGCTTTGCCAAGGATGGGTTGCACCTGTCCTACCAAGCTTTTGGATAGTGGCAAAAACTTTATCCCCCCTTAGAGCCAGTTTTAAGCAATGCCAAAAAGACAAACCTACCAGCATAGTAAAAAACTGTAAAAGTAACCTTAAGGTGTTATTGTTCATTGCTTATAGCCTAAACAAAAAACTCCACACCCTTCAAGTTCTCCTCACTTTGCAGTGTAGACATCTCTGCTGTGATTGAGACTTGATTTAAAGCTGTAGAAAGTACTCTAGAAGTGCAAGACAACAGTGCCTTCTACACATTTAGACCAACAACAGTACAAACTGTGGCCAAATGTGGAGGTGTTTCAATCTATGTTAGCAACAAACATACCTCCAGGTTGGTTACACAGGGTGATACCATGGAATTCATCCAAGTACAAGTCACTATAGATAAGTTCCCTCACCATGTCATGACTAACTACAGGTCACCATCTATGTTCCTAGAGTCTCATTACTATTTCCTAAATGTATCAGAGGCATTCAGGCATTCACCATCCAACCAAATACCCTATTCATGGTTAACTTTTACTACCACTCTATAGAGCAGGAAATGTACACTGCTTCAGACTCACAGGCACAATGCTTCCTGGACTTTATTAACGCAAACAACCTGAAACAGATAGTGCATGTTCCAACCAGAGGATCAAAAATACTGGATCTGGTATTCACCAACATGGGAGAGTGTTTCACCCCCACCACCAGATCACACCCTCATTAGTAAGGTGGGATTACAATGCTATCTCATTCAAAGAAAAATCAAACCAAAAAATCCATCTAAACCAGTAACAGTCAGGAACTATTCAAAGACAAATTACAATCTATTTAGTGACAGTTTGTCAAAATTCAAGACTCCCCCAACCCCAAAACCACAGCTACCTATGCAGAATTATTCACAGAGTCACCCTGTAAATTTATGAATAAATACATAAAGGCTGCCTTACCTACCAGAAATAAATCAAAACAAATACTAAAAACAAACCCTACAGGTGGAATCCTCATCTAAACAAGGTATATAATAAAAGAAGAAAATCCATGGCCAAAATCAAGAAAAGCAACTCCCTTAAAGACAAGTGCTCTCTTATATGATCTAAACAAGAAAGTATGAGGTCTAATTAAATCCAGAAAGACCAGCTATGAAGTCAGGATAGCCTTGCAGGATAAGAACAATCAGAAGACAAGATCAAAGCTCCTTTGATGTTTTTTTCCTGTGATTAAGGAGCTATTTCAGAGGATGGTTATGGGTATTGTGGGCCCTCTGAGTACCCCAGGTTCCAGAGAGAAGAAGTATATCCTGGTAGCAGGAGATTATGCTACTAGAAATCATGAGGCAGTGGCTCTGTCCTCCATCAAGGCAGAAAATGTGGAAAATGCATTGTTAGAGATTTTCAGCAGAGTAGGTTTCCAGAGAGAAATACTGACTGACAAAGGTGCCAATTTCATATCAGACCTACTGGCTTGTCTGTGGGAGTGCAGTGGGGTGAAGCACCTAAAGACCACCTCCCCACTATCCCCAGACTAATGGTCTTTTGGAGAGGTTAAACTCTACACTAAAGATCATGCTACAGGCATTTGTAGACCAGTTTAAGAGAGAGTGGGACAATATTTGCCCCATCTGCTATTTGCATACAGAGAGGTACCACAGGAATCCACAGTTTTTTCACCCTTTTGGTTGTATGGACATAGGGTGAGGGGGCCTTAAGATTTTATTTGTGATGAATGGGAGGGTGATTGTGAGTCCCACAAGGAAGCTATTGTGGCATATGTCCTAAACCTCAGAACAAGGCTTAGAGAGCTCAAGGGTTTGACCCAGGAGAACTAGTTAGGTCAACAGTAGAAAAAAAGGTCTGGTATGTCCCTCAAGGGTCACTTGAGAAACTAGCTTGAGTTTTCAAAGGGGGGAGAGATGTGATGATATGAGGTATTGCCAGCTATGCCAAGAGAAGTAGGGCAGTGGACATGTAACATATGCCAGCATGGTTAGCTGGGGTTTTGTAAATAATTATATGTCATTTTATATATCAAACTGATTTGTACAGCTGCTTGTATTGAAAATATATTTGTAAAGCTGCTTATGTTAAAAATGTACCAACAGTGGGTCCTGCTGGACAGAAAACAAATGCAGCTGCATTTCAGATTGTATTGTATCTGTTGAAATTAATATATTGTAACAGAGAATACTGGAAAAGAAGGGGTTAATCTCAGTCTAGCTAATGTTGAAAAAGAGTCTGAAATTAAATTACCTGGTTTAGGCCATAAAGATTGTATCTTACAGTTCTGATTGCAGCAAGAAACTAAATGTCTGTGCAAACCAGGACTATGAATCCTACTGTCCTTCAGGGTGAACTAATTGCTACTCTGGAAGGGTAGAAATTTTTGAAATAGTTTTATAGCTTCCAGGGGCTATAAGACATCTCAGCAAAGCTCTGTGTGTGTGTGTATTATGACACATATGTGCTAGATTCTGCTTTAGTTTCTAGTAAAGAGGGGTAGTGTGGGAACCAGAAGTCAGATGACCAGATGTGTGTGATGTCATTCAGTAAGCCAGCACTGAAATTATGCTTTAATACTAGTTGAGACAGAAATCTCAGGGCAGTCTGTTTTTGAAATCTGACAAAGAAGGAACACTCACTATATCATCTTGCCTTGCTATGGTATGTAAACTAGGGAACAGTAATTCTTTAGTCAGTCAGGAAAATATAGTGAGATTAATTGTGTATTGCTTTCTGTATCTGTGTGATCCTTTCCATCTTTGTTATTTTTCATATTTCCTGTAACTGTAACTAATCAGTAGGGAGCAGTACTCATTGGGGGGCTTGGGCATTAATAAAGAACAATGCAAAACAGCAAAGTAACAGAAAGGCACTGGAATGCAACTTTAAGCTGGTAAATGATAAGCAGAATATAAGACTCTAGCAGCCAAACTGGAATATAAACAGCTGTAAATGCACTGAATCAGAAATCTTGCAGTAGAATTTACAGCATGCCATCAATGCAATCCTAATGCAGTCTAAGGCACCAAACTATGCCAAAGTTTACCAGTAACACTATTTATGGGAAAAATGCAGTAATAAATAATTAAATGAGGATGAGATCTGACAGTAGTTTACAGTTCTACTACAACTGCAAATTAAAGGCCCCAGAAAGAGTTCAACATACAGACAGCTAGCTTTTACAAGTAATTCAACTTATGGAGATAGAATGTAGTATAATGTGCAAATGATGTTAAGATCTTGCAGTAATTCACAAATATTCTACAACTGCAAATGAAGCTAAAAGACTAAGGTTGCAAAATAAACTAAAATAATGCAAACAGATAAGTTTTACTACTAAAAATGGAAAAAAGCATAAAAGCACAAAACAAAACTAACTCACCACACAGGTATATTAAGCAGACTGAAATAAAAGCCCTTTCCCTTTTTGATGAAAGGCTTGTTTCCCATAGTTCAGGGGTTTGTGCACCACTTAGAGTATTGAAAAGGATATTTATTTTTCTAATTTAAATAGGGTGTAAAAAAATAATTATTTTGATTTTTAAAGTGCATAGACTGATAGTCGCATTCCCCCGAATTCACTAATCTGCCATGTAGGACTGAACTAGTCCTGCACATAAGTGGCAGTTGAAGAGGAGGATGGCAGCGCGCCATGCATATTAATGAAGGTGTGCCGCCAGAGCTCCAAATCCTACACTGAGCATGGGCGAGTGCAGGGGGCATGTCCGAGAGCAGAGCTCTCAGAATAAACACGCCCCTGCAAAGTAGAACAGAAGAAAGTGCAAATAAATGAGCGAAACCACTCATAGGTGTCCGCATATCTCACCAACAGTCCCCATGTGTTCAACAGCAACAGTACATTGAAATAAAACTAAGAAACCCTTGTATTTATTTTTTTAAAACCCCAAGCACAGCTAACCGTAGGTGCGTGGGTTTGCCCATCGCTTAGCTACGGTTAAAGCAGCTGAAAAGGCTGAAGAGGATAACAAGGAACATATATGCAAGTGAAGCAGCACAGCAATAGTGGAGTGAATAGAGCATCCGCCACATAATTTTACATCGTTTTGCCATATAACCTACATAATAATATTTAAATGTGAAATGGAGTACTGCATGAAATGCACATGTGAAGTGTAAGTGTCATAATGAATAAGGCAAAAGGAAGCAGGTCTAAGCACAAATAAGCAGTGGTAAGTGTATGCAAGTGCATTTGTGTGGGGGTAAGCATTGCCCACAAAGATTAAGCAAAGTAGAAGCTAACTGAGTGTAAACTGTAACTGGAGGTTAGCAGTGCTTACCGTTGTGCAAACCTGTGCAAACCCACTTACAACCGCTTTAAAGTGCCTAATCACTCTGGATCTAACGGACCATGTTCTGCCCAGCAACAAAATAAACTGCATCTGCAAGGCTCAAACCCAGGACCCTGTATACTATAGTTATAGTAGTTAATCACCAAGCCATCATAGCAATAGATAAGTGAGATTAAGGCCATACATCCCATACATCCCATACATCCATATGGATTTATATTCATATATGTATGCAGGAATATATATGTATGTATATATATATATATATATATATATATATATATATATATATATGTATATATGTATCTATATATCTATATATCTATATCTATATATATATATATATATATATATATATATATATATATATATATATGTTTGTGTGTGTGTGTGTGTGTGTGTGTGTGTGTGTGTGTGTGTGTGTGTGTGTGTGTGTGTGTAGATATACACAGATATATAGCTATGATAGGAAACAGCACACAAGAATCACATATGTTCACAGGCTATGCCAATGGAAGTGAGGGGCCCAAGCAAGAATCGGGTAACACGTAGCATGAACCCACCCCCCCCCCCAGCTGGGCAGAGGAAACATTCACACAAACCCACAAACAATGTAAATAGTCCACTGATCCCCAGACGACAGGCAGGATACCATTGGGGGGTACACAGTGGACCCGTGAAATCTAATCTTGCAACACAAATAGGAGTGTCCCTTGTGGGACGCCCAAAAAATTGTCATATTATGGGAGGAAGTCAGTGCGACAACCTTTCTGGTCAGGGTGTGTACATACCCAGAATATAAGGGTGTGTTCAGACCCAACCTGCACCCAGAGTAAGGATGTGTGCTGTAGAGGATGTGTGAGTGGGGAAACTATGGGTGGCTAGTTATGGGTCTAGGTGTGCAGGTGTTGGCTGTAGTGGGTCTATACGGACAGCCCCAGGGATGTAAGCAAAAGTGTTCATTGGGCAGAGGAATAGCCCAACGAGCAGCCACACCCTCTATGAGTCCCACGGCAGCAAAGTCTAATCTACATGGCAAAGAATGGAATAACCAGATGTAGATGTATATATGTAGAGGTATGTGTGTGTATATCTACCCATAGCTACATGGAGATATACCTCTCCCTCTCCGTAGTACAAATGTATACATACAGAGACAGAATACATATAAATACCCACATATAGATATAAGCATATGCAGACACCCATACACCCATATGTCGTTAGATATATATATATATATATATATATATACATATATATATATAAAGCCAGTAGCAAGTCACAATTGTCTAAATATAAAGCAATATATAAATATATACATGTATGCATACATATACAGATATATCTGTATATAGTAATGTAGATATATATATATATATATATATATATATATATATATATATATATATCTATATATTGGAGTCTGTAAAGTGGTGGCAGGGGAAAGTGTAGTTAAGCAGCATAGAATGGTGGTCTGTAGGAGGATGTTGGTGATCAAGAAGAGGAGGAGGAGT
>NC_056732.1:1558855881-1558900881 GCF_019279795.1 Protopterus annectens
AAAGGGGATACTTACATTGCACATATACCCACTCACAATTCAAAGGGCATGACACGACACACAGGTATGTATACACAGACAAACTTTATTTGTGTACCATACAATAATGTATGCCATTACTGACATCACGTGGATGTTGATGTATATAACCAGTGATGGATGCAAGCCCACCAAAACAGTAGATGCAGACAGTGCGGATATATAACATGCTATGGTGTCCAGGCTAAGCCCTTCAATTCATACAACAGTTGACAACGGATTTGCCTGCACAATACGTAACAGTCAACAATATCAGATGTAGTTCAGCAGCCTCCAATTGCACCCTCTAGTCAAACCCTAGGGGGACATTCATTACTTGTGATAATGTCAATGTATCTGTCACATATATGGTCCCTGGCCAACAAATGTTGTGGGTGTCCACGCTATGACAGGAATGATAGTAGGAATGCTAGCAGTAGTTAATGATAGACCATTACCTAACAACCCCTACCCGTATCACAGCAGGATAAAGGCTGCCATATATGTGGAGGACAAAGGCAGGAACGCAGGGCCATACCCGCAATATTGCAGTTACGCACCCTGGAACATGCTGGTGTTACAGGATGTGCTGCAACATACCCTTATGCAGGAATACGACATCAGGTACACAAATGGATATAGCCATGTACTTCTAGCATGCAACACACACACTACCAGTATAATATCTGACACAGGACCTGTGTGGTGGACAGACAACACATGATAGGCACACCTCTGTCAAGCTAGAGGATAGGCCCACAGTAGTGAGCTATGCAGACAGACTGCAGTCCAAGGTAAACTAGTATGTATATATACACACACACACACACACACACACACAC
Organism: Protopterus annectens; assembly: GCF_019279795.1. Taxonomy (NCBI): domain Eukaryota; kingdom Metazoa; phylum Chordata; order Ceratodontiformes; family Protopteridae; genus Protopterus; species Protopterus annectens. The sequence goes on from NC_056732.1 coordinate 1,558,856,742, forward strand.
ACACACACACACACACACACACACACCCTGTAACACCAGTACTATGCAAAGCATTACACCACTCTACTCACAGTCTGTCTGTATATCCCGATCCTCCTACATATATATGGCTGCCCTGAGTGTGCAGGTTTTCCTGTAAGAGGTATTGCTACCTGCTGTCTGTAACACTGATGCCCACACACAGGAAGGATGTCCATCACACAGGGAATGTACAGGGAATACGCCCACATGATGTAGGGAGTCATAGTGGGTGGTTGCCATGACAGTGGTAATTGGAAGTACTACACATGTGTACTCAGATATATATATATATATGGCTATCTGGATTAGTACATGTCCATATTGTCCCACCATATGTCCTGGACATGGAGTGTAGCCCTACCCCAGCCCCTATAGTCCCAATGTAGTAGTGCAAGAGGATGTCTGGTATGTATAGCTGGTATATTAATAGACATTTGCTGCTGTCATTGGGATTGTTGTCACAGACACGGTGTGTGTGTGGAAGGTGACATCTGCTCATAACATGTACGCCATTGGCTACTGACAGACATCCTAAGGTTATCATGGTACAGTACCTGCATATATAGAAGGTGCAACAGCCATGTCACAGCACAGGGTAGGATACACCTGTGTGACAGTGCATAACCACAACCAATGTGAACATAGCCACAGCCACATATTACGCTAGCATAATAGTACAGTATATGGACTATCTGTCCTACACCATTCTCATATGTGCCACTCACAGAATGACCCTACATATACTGAGCATCTACACAGTCTGGTCTGATGGCTGTCTGTGGTGTGGGACATGTGTGTGTATGGCCCTACACACATATAAGATAAAACGGTACCATACAGTGGAGCAGCATGTAACAATAGATAGAAGCGGAGCTAGAGCAATGACATCTACCACAGTCTGCACACAGGCCATAGTACATATTAACAATACACACACTGCCAACATTCACTATCACTACACAGACCTCAGTACTGTACAAACATCCACAGAATTTCCAGGGTATGGCATTAAGTGTAACCCCTACTGTACATGACATGTGTAGCACTCTGATATATCACTCGCATGTTATCAGATATGATGACACTATTTATGGTGTACAGCACATATGCACCACTTCATGCACGACATATGTACAAAGGTTGACAGAGGTGTGGCTGACAGCACATACACAGGGCCAGTATAGACATGTTGCTGTGATACCCAAATTAATCTACCATTGTAACGGGGTTTGTTGCAACATATGTCCAATGAGGGATATGTAGTCAGTAACTGTCATGGCCTTCACCATCAACAGACTGCAATCCTCACACTACCTTCTGCATTCCACGGATAGATGCATCATGGCTAACACATGACACCAAAGGCACAACACTGCCCAGTCTGCAGATGAGCCTGCAAATGGGGATTTCTGCTATACATGGAACTGACATGACAGGTATTGCGACATGTATGACAGGCATATCCAGACAAATCATGTTAATCCAACATTACTCCATATACAGTATAGCAGCACTTACAGTTTGTAGTCAGGTCAGGCACATCCTCCTCCTGTCAGTTGCCATATTCCCACAGTGTATGTTGTTAGAGGTAAATCCCTAACCCATCTGAAATGCTGTTTGCCAAGCCAAATGACAGTTTTAGCTCCTGCTCACAGTGACAGACAAGGGTCAACACCACCAGGATGTTCCCACGTATTGGAGTGCATTTCCATGCAATTGGCTATGGGAATGTTACCGCACCTGTTCCACATGCAATTGGCTAGGGAAGGGCTTCAATTCGTGCAGAGGCCATCAGCTGATCATGAGCATCACGTTAAATACACATGCTGCTGCCTAAGCAATGCAGGTGTGGCCCTCCATATCCACCAGAGAGGAAGTGAGGGAGGCAGACAGAGGCGAATAGATGTCAGAGAGGGGTGGGAGGGTAAAACTGACACATGTTTGTTTCACACACCTACCACCACAGGGTATCAAACACCCAACAGCTATGTAGTGCTATCACAGTTCAATGCTGTTATTGGATGCGCCATATGGGTTATCTGGTTGGGAGCCCTCAGAACATATATGTGATGGTGAGTGACATCAGGACTATATTAGATCACCGAGTACTTAAAAAAGTGAATGGTGATTAATTGACCCTATGTAAGTGAAATCTTAAATTTCGAACTGTCAGAACAGCGATTTTTTTTCCTAGGGAAAAAAATTGCTGTACCAACAACAACCACCCCCCACACCCCCTTACTTAAGTATACCAACTCCGAGACCGCACTACAGTGCTGAAAACAAATTAAGTAATGAAGTGGCCAGGGAAAGAATTCACTTAGGTTCATAGGTTCATAGGTTCATACTAGGCTATCTGCCCGAGGGCATTTACAAGCCTAGCCCATCGTTTTGTGGCTTAGGCCACCCCTTTAGTATGGGGAACTATACCCATTATTTTTCTGTGCCTCTGTCGAGCAGTGACACTGAGGTAATCCCTGGGGTATATCTGCGATCTCCCATCCATTGGTCAAGATTTCTCTTGAACAAGGCCAGCGAGGTGCTCTGCCTCACATGTACCGGGATTTTGTTCCACAGCATAGGGAGTCTTTGGGTGATGAATCTATCCCTCCAGCACGTCCTATTAATAGCCGTGTCAAGGTTTAAGTCTCCCGCCCTTGTGGCTCTGATGGATCTAGATTTTTGAGGTGAAGCATATTCATCAAATCTGGGTTTGACATGGCCTTGTATGTTAGGCAAAGGTCACCTCTGAGCAGCGTGGCGACTGAATAGAGCTGGAGTTCTTTCAGTCGGGCAGCATAGGACAGATTTTTGAGACCCTTTATCCTTTTGGTGAGGAACTTTGTGGCCTCTCCAGCTGCTGCAAGTGTCGGGTCAGATACATTCAATGGGGCATTGTACTCAATCATTGGTCTGATGAGTGATGAGTAAAGGAGACTATGACCTCCCTTGATCTAGATGAGAATCCTTCATGATAAGGTGGGCAATGTAGAAGGTCTTCCTAACTACTTTAGCTACATGGGTGTCGAATGACAGACTACTATCAACCTGGGTCCCCAGGTCCCTGATAACTTCTTCTGTGCTCAGTGGATTGCCACCTATTTGGTAGCTAGGGGTAACCTTGTTTTCCAAGGGTATGACTATGCATTTTTGGCATTTAACTTTAGGCCGTGGCTCTGGCACCAGTTATCCGCTTCTGTGAGACCCTTCTGAAGGATATCTGTGTCAGATGTGTTTTCTACTATGGCCCAGTTTGCAGTCATCTGCAAACTTTGTCAGCCATAACCCTCCTGTGTTTGCTTGTACTTGGAAAAGTAGATGCCAAACAAGAGTGGGCCCAGGACTGAGCCCTGTGGGACACCACTTGTGACAGGCTTTGAGTCTGACATGGCGCCAGCAGCTCTGACCCTGTGGGTTCTGTCACTCAGCCAGTTTGCAACCCATCTTGTGATGTATGGGTTGACATTTAAGCTGATGAGTTTTTCAATGATACCAATGGGGTATTGTATCGAAGGCCTTAGCCAGATCGAGGTAGGCTGTATGGACTGCCTTTCCTCATCAATGGCTTTGGTGACTGTTTGAAAAAGTCAACCAAGTTTAAAAGGCATGATCTGCCTTTGACAAAGCCAAACTGGGTTGGATCCAAAGTCTGCAAATTCCTATGTCTTTATTTATGAGGTCCATTATGATCCTCTCCATGGCTTTGCAGATAAGGCTTGTCAAGCTAATGGGCGGTAATTTCCAGGGTCGGTGGAGGCACCGCTTTGTGAAGTGGTACCACAGTTGCAGTGCGCCACTCCTGGGTATGCGTATCCAGAGGTAAGACTTTGATTAAACAGCTGTCCTAGCTGTGGGTTTAATTCCTCATTGAGTTCATGGAGCACACAGCCGGGGACACCATCAGGTCCCATGGATGCTGTGTTTTTGCTTTGGAGAGCAGTTCTCACTTGGGCGCTGGAGATGTTTGGGGGCTGCAAACGATTGGTATAGATATCTCTCCTTTTGGGGGGGGGAGAAGTTTGCACTGAACCTGTCAGCCAGTATGTTGGCAATGTCTGTAGGATCAGTAATCTTCACATCATTTTGAACTAGCTCTGAGCATATCTGGGAGTTTCCTAAAAGCCACTTCAATATTTTGCCATTTTCGACACTGTAGTGCGGTCTCGGAGTTGGCATATTTAAGTATTTAGTTAGAAAGAATGCATCTTTGGTCTTCTAATAGGGAACCATGACATCTGCAACAGGGATACAGTAGATATACATTAGGTGACGTACACGTGCCTGTCTGCATGAACAGGTGCCAGAGTCAGTACAGGCACACTCACACAGGGACACACACATTAACACACTTGGCAGGGCCAGGAGTGCAATCCATCACTAGTGGGATTGCCACAACACATCAATGTGCAGGGAACACATGCACCACACGGGTGATACGGAGGTCATATGGCAGTAAGTATGAGGGGGTGTCAGACATAAGGCGGCATGCTTCACTGTGCCCTGGGGGGAGTAGTGCATGTGGATGTGGGCATACGCACCATACAACACACGCACGAACACACAGAGTCCAGTTCGGACATGCATGGGTGCATGTCTGCAAGGCTGTGTGGTGGCCAACAGTGCCAGCAGGCTAAACAAGGGTAGGCAATGGGTATACGTTGGCATCAGCCCACATGACAATGGTCTGCATTGTGGCACAGGCCTGTATCTTCTGCATTTGCCTGCACAGGTGGGCATTGCATCCATCTTCCAGTCACTTGGGTGACTATTGCATGTGGCCAATGCTGTGCATCACTTGCGATGTATGTGTTCCCTAGTCCATGACTTGGATGGTGTCTAGGATGTGCATACCTCCCACATGCATGTACAGTGACATGTGGAACTGTACCTGGGGTGTCTGGCCCATGCTGTGAACACAGCTTATCATCAGATGTGCCAGTCTTGCCCATGTGTGGCAGGGAGTGGTACTGGTCTGCAGATTTACCCTGCATCTACATTGATAACATGCTAACAGCATTTTCTCATGCCAATGTCATTTGTCCATACAGGCCATGTTGTCAGGCATGGTATGTCCATTGTGAGTCACATGTGAAGACACAGTGGGGTTGCTAACTGTGATTGGCAGGCCTTGATGTCACATGTATGGGTATGTCTTTGCACCCCAGCCTCTCAGCCATTTACATCTGTTATCCATGTATGATTGACATTGTGATATATAGTAGGGCCACCATAAATGAAATTAGCAAAACCCCTCTACATTGCCCACAACCATCTCTACACAGGATATGAGTTACAAACACACCTGTCATGTCTGGGAGTAGAACCCCTACCTAACTAGTTTACTACACTGCAGTATTACACACTTATATTACGCCCCATGGACATTACTGAAGTACATCTTCCCCAAAGGTGTATTTCACAATTAATGACATTAGTCGGACTACCAAAGTAGGGCATTTGTAATGTACTGCAAGTGAGTAGCCTATAATGCATTGCTCCATACACAGACACTGAGACACACACATCACATCCGGAACTGGCATGGATGGAGATGGAACAGTACCACCATTCTAAATCACATGTACGCAGTTACAGAACGTGCTACAGCTATTACTGGGCTATCAATTTCCCAGAGGTGTACGTCTAGGTGAATGGCATCAGCAGCCTTGGCAAAGTAGAGTATTTGTATCGTATGGAGTGTGAGTAGCCTAAAAAGCATTGCTCTCTACCCAGTCAGACACACACACACACACACACACACACACACACACACACACACACACACACACACACACACACACACACACATATTTGCCAAGGCTGGGGTTCGAACACCTACCTAACTAGTTTCTCACACTACAGCAGTACACAATTACAGGACATGCTACGGCAATTACTGGGTTATCCTATTCCCAGAGGTATACTTCTAGGTGAGTGACATCAGCAGCCTTGGCAAAGTAGAGTATTTGCATTGTGTGGAGTGTGAGTAGCCTAAAAAGCACTGCTCTTTACCCAGTCAGACACACACAGTTGCAAGGGCTGGGGTTCAAACACCTACCTAACTAGTTTATCATACTACAGCAGTTACTGGGCATGCTACGGCGATTACTGGGTCATCGCGTTCCCAGAGGTGTACTTCTAGGTGAGTGACATCAGCAGACTTGGCAAAGTTGAATATATGTATTGCATGGAGTGTGAGTAGCCTAACAAGCATTTCACTCTACACAGTCAGAGGAAGACAGGCACATAAACAAACACACACTCACACAATTGACAGGTCTGGGGTTAGTACTACTACTACCTAACTACTCAGACTACAGCAGTACGCAGTTATGGGACACGCCATGCATATTACTCCCCCAAAGGTGTAATTCACATTGGATAACCTCAGCAAGCTGGTCATACTACTGCTATGGGTAGGGCAGTGTGTGCATGGGCCATACCCCATTCATGTAGGGGTTGACATGCCACATGTGGGCACACACGGGGTCATATGTCACAGGTGCGTGTATACAGCTACTAGATGGCTGCTTCCTTGTACAGTCTTGTTGCACAGCTGGCACGTAAACCACATAGTCTGTCATGCTGACAGATACTGGTGGCTAGTATCCACAGTGGGTTATATCCGCATCTCATGTGTTGGGGGCCCTTTGGCTGTGTGCCAGTTGGGACAGGCCCGCATGGCCCCTTGTCAAGGTCAACCTCTTCCACACATCTATGCCCATGTACCTGTGGCTTATTATAGTGTGTTGTCCTTACATATTTGTCTGTATTCCTATCCACTGTGTGTGCAAGGCAAGAGTGGTGCATACTGACATGTGTCCGCATTGAGAACTGCAACTTCCAGATATGTCTGATCCACTGGTGTTTGCAGACATGGCCTTCATGTGTTTAAGTGTGTGAGCATACCCAGTATGTCCTCTCAGTATGTTGTTGACTGACATTGCCTTCATTCCTCTGTGTGTGAGCATGCCCAGTATGGCCATCTGTGTTGCATGGGTGGAACACGTCCAGGTTGTTTGCACTGCGGTGCTGACCTTTTGTTGTACATTGACAGGTAGCATGCTGTGTCTGCAGGGTATCCATCGGTCATTTGCCATTGATTGTTGCTACATTTCTGCGTAGCGGGGGGGGGGGACAACTGACTGTTTCTACTGGTCTACACAGGAGTGGGGGGGGCACACCTGACTGTTACTCTGTGTGTACATTGGATGGGGGGGCACACCTGGCACTTGTACACATTTGCTAGGACTGTACTAATATGTCAGGTACTCCATTTCAGTCTGTAGTCTTACCTATCCTATGGCTATGGCTTACCAGTGTAGAACAAATCCTAGCAATGTTTACCTACATATTAGTGTCTGACTTCCTAGCCATCACAACTTACATCCTACTGCCTGGCCTGCTGCAGTCAGTCTGTGTAGGCCTGGGGGAGGGGTTAACCATAGGGCACATTCAGAGGCCATAGTACAGCATTTGTTTGTGTTTGTCTTCACCTGTCCTGCTGGCTGAGACTGTTGTTGGGTATGTGATCCTTCCTGACTTGTATATGTGACTCTTATGGACACCTCTGTCACTCAGGCCATTTCCTACAATGGAATTTGTCACCCTGTGTAGTACTGGCTAATATGGTGACTCCAGTATGTGTTACAGAACTCATGCTGCCACTATGGGTGTCTACTCTCTGCTGCCTTGACATCCGGCCACCCAATTCCCTTGTATGCTCACACCCATACCATAGCTACAGGTAAAAACACATTCTGCTCCATTTGGCAATTGGTAGGTTGACTGACTTACCTTGAGGGAGTGCCGGACTTGAGGATGGTGCTGTAGGGCTGCCTAAGTCGGATGCACATAGTACACTCCCTATGCATAGTTGGGCACAGGTAGTGTCATGTTTGGCATCCCTTTTACTGTCTGTGCGAGTCAGAGAGAGGTGTCATTCCCTGGGGCCCTACTGTGTCAGTGCATATGCTATGTGTTGCCTCTTTGCCAAGGCCAGGGCATACTGGGCATGCTCCCTTCTGCCTACTGGCGCAGGCTCAGGTTGTTCCTCCTCCAAGTCACTCTGTACCTGTACAGGCCTTGGCATTGGTGGGGTTATGTGGCCCTGCCCCATGCTGTTCCTGCTGCAGCTGTTTCTGCAGGATCATATTGTGTAGCATAGCACATACCATTACTATTTGGGTACATGTAGCTGGTGAATACTGCAGGGCTCCACCGGATGTGTCCAGAAACTGGAACCGTTACCTGAGCATCCCAAACACATGCTCTATTATATGTCTGGCCTGTGCGTGTACATCATTATGGCATTGTTGTTCAGGTGTGTGTGTATTTCTGATGGGTGTCATCAGCCACGGCTCCAGTGGGTACCCAGCATCCCCCACTAGGTGACCATAGGGGATGTCCACATCGGCAAATCTGTGGTACAGCTGCATCAGTTGCCATATGTGTGAATCGTCATAGCTTCCGGGGCAGTCAGCACACACATTCAGTATAATGCCCTGGGCATCACATATAACCTGGCAGTTGATGGAGGGGCTGCCCCTGTGGTTGATGTTGGCCCTACCCTGCTCACCAGGTGGTGCTTTGATGCATATGTGTGTGCAGTCTATAGCACCTACTACCCCAGGGTAGTTAGCTATTTGGTGGAAGAGACGCATATTGCGGGTCAACACCTCACGTGTGTTGAGGAAATATATGTGCTCACTGGCATGTGCAGACATGGCATCCCAGAACTGGTGGAATACTCTGGATGCTGATGCCTGTGAGATGCCCATGTTATCCCCAGTTGTAGTTTGGGAGGTACCTGTGGCTAGTATACCTAGGCCTACACATACCTTGCTATCCACTGGATGGGTTCCCCTCAGCCAGTGTGGTGTGTCAGGTGTGGCCTGCACAGTTCAACGATTTGCTGTAGGATGTCTCTGTCCACCCTATAGCACTCCACTATCTCCAGCTCATGTAGCCCCTGGTAGGTTACCCTGGATCTGTACACTCTTCTCTGTCTCCTCACTATGGGTTGTTCGGCAGCTTTGACATCCTCACCACCCTCAGCCTCTTGCACATGTTCATAGGTTCATAGGTTGATACTAGACTATCTGCCCTAGGGCATTTATAAGCCTAGCCAGAGTGTGTTTGGCTTTCACCACACTTTTAGATTAGCTGACTGTGCCTCTGTATAGTAGGTCACAGAAGATGGCCCTTTTAAGGTTAGTTTACTGTGCCTCTGTCTAGTAGGTACACGGAAGAGATCCCAGGGGTAAACCTACGCTCTCCCATCCACTCGTCAAGATTTCTGTTGAAGAGGGTCATTGAGGGGCTCTGCGTAACATGGATTGGGATTTTGTTCCAGAGTGAGGGGAGCCTCTGGGATATGAATCTGTCCCTCCAGCATGTCCTATTTATTTCTGTGATGAGGTTTAAGTCCCTGGAGCGTGTAGCTCTAAGGGATTTGGATTTCCTGAGGTGGAGCATGTCCATTAATTCTGGGGTGGACATAGCTTTATACGTAAGGCACAGATTGCCTCTGAGTAGGCGGTAAGCAACTGAGTAGAGCTGGAGTTTCTTTAGCCTGACTGCATAGGGCATCTGTTTGAGTCCCTTGATCCTCTTGGTGAGGTACTTTTGGTGTCTTTCCAGTTGCTGCAGGTGTTGGGTAAGGTACATCCCAAATGGGGCATTGTATTCAATTATGGGCCTGATGAATGATGAGTAGGGGGGCACAATGACCTCTCTTGATCTAGATGTGAACCCTTTCATGATAAGGTGGGCTATATAGAAGGTCTTTCTAACCACTTTGGCAACATGATTATCAAAGGAGAGATTGCTATCTACTTGGGTCCCCAAATCCCTAATTACTTCTTCCGTACTTAATGGATTACCACCTATGTGGTAATTTGTGGGCACTTTGTTTTTCCCAAAGGGGATGACTATGCACTTTTTGGCATTTAGCTTTAGGCCATGGCTCTGGCACCAGTTATCCATCTCTGTGAGACCCTTTTGGAGGATGCTTGTGTCAGTCGGTGAGTCGATTATGGCACCCAGTTTGCAGTCATCTGCGAACTTGGTCAGCCATAGTCCTCCTGTGTTAGCCTGTACCTCAGAAAAATACATACCGAACAAGAGAGGTCCCAGGACTGAGCCTTGTGGGACGCCACTTGTAACTGGTTTAGAGTCTGACATGGCACCTGCAATTCTGACCATGTGGGTTCTATCCCTGAGCCAGTTTGCAACCCATCTTGTGACATAGGAGTGATATTTAAGCTGGTCAGCTTATTTATGATGCCCAAGTCGGGTATTGTGTCGAAGGCGCTTGTGAGGTCCAGGTAGGGTGTGTGGATTACCTTCCCTTCATCTATGGCCTTGGTGACTGTTTCAAAGAAGTCAACCAGGTTCAAGAGGCAAGATCTGCCCTTAACAAAGCTGAATTGGGTAGGATCCAGTGTTTGGAGGTTCCCAATGTCTTTGTTTATGAGTTCCATAATGATACACTCCATAGCTTTGCAGACCAGGCTAGTCAGGCTTATAGGATGATAGTTTCTGGGGTCTGTTGTGGCACCACCTTTGTGGAGTGGGACCACTACTGCTGTACACCATTCCTTGGGTATATATCCTGTAGTAAGGCTGAGATTGAACAGTGACTTTATGTGAGGGTTCAGTTCTTCTTGGAGCTCATGTAAGACGCAGCCTGGGACACCGTCCGGTCCCATTGATGCTGTGTTTTTAGCTTTGGAGAGGGCAGCTCTCACCTGTGCATCTGTGATGTCAGGGAGGCTACACTCTGTTAGGACAGACATTTACTCTTTTGGGGAGAAGGGGGACGAAGTTTGCACTGAACCTGTCTGCCAGGATCTTGGCAATGTCTGTGGGTTCAGTGTATTTTTTGTCATTTTGCACTAACTCAGAGCATATCTGGGAGTTGCCACCCAGGTTCCTGACATAACTAAAGAAGGCCTTGTGATTATCTTTAGCATCTTGTGCAATTTTTCTTTCGAAGCTGGCCTTAGATGATTTTATGAGGGATCATAGTTTTGTGCTAGTACTGATCAGAGATGCCTTCCCTTTTTGGGATTTTGCTCTATCATGTAGTAGCTTCCTCCTTCTGTTGTATAGCTTATATATGGCTGGGGTCCACCAGACAGGTTTCCTGCCTTTGGAGGAGTGAGTCTTGGTTTTATTTGGGATAGCACAATCCATGCATTCCTGTAGGTGTCCATAGAATGCGTTTGTAAAGGATTCTGCGGTTTGGGCCATATTTTCCACTGGCCCAGGGGCTTTGAAGGATTCCACCTCGGTTTTGAGAAGTGTGAAGTTTGCTTTTGAGAAGTTCTTCACCGTGGTTTCCTTGGTTGGGGGTGGGGACGGGATATGGATGTCCAGTGACATTAATTTATGGTCAGATCTTACCAATGAGGGGTATACCTCTGGTATGGAACATAGAGTCCCCATGTTGGTGATGATCAGGTCCAATATGTTTTCCCCTCTTGTGGGAGTGGTGACCAGTTGTTCCATAGCATTTGAGTTTATAAATTCTAGGAACCGTTGGGCAAGGGTGTTGGGGCTTGAGTACTGCTCCCAGTCTATGTTTGGGTAGTTGAAGTCACCCAATATAATGGTGTTTGGAGAGACCTTCATATTCTCCAGTGTTCTCAGGAAAGCCGAGTGGGGTTCCTGAGTTTGGGAGGGTGGTCTGTAGCAGGCTACAAACTGAAAGGCAGTTTTGCCCACATTTAGTTGCACATGGATGGTCTCTGATGCTTTGTGCAGTGCCACTAACCTGGAGGTGTGGGTATCTTTGACGAATATGGATACTCCCCCTCCTTTTGTGGTTTGGTCCGAGTTTTGGGGCCGAAAAGCATGGTATGAGGTATAACCTGGTAGTGCTGGGGTGCTTTCGGGAGCCTTGAACCAGGTTTCTGTTACTGCACAGATATCGATATTCTCCATACTGAGGAGAGCCTCGAGTGCGTGCATCTTGAGGTTTAGACTTCTGGCGTTGAGCAGCATTACCCTTAGTTTCTTTTTCCTTGTGTTGTCTATGGAGGTGGGTTTGTCTTTTGAGCCTTGCCTAAAAAAGGCACTATGGGGATGGCAAGAGCCTTAGCCAGTATTCGAAAGCCCAGGGGTGACAGGTGCAAGCCGTCCCTAACGAAGCAATGTGGCTTGTCGAGCATGTCATCCCAGGCTGACAGACACTGTATCCCCTTTGAATGACACCAATACTTTAGCCAATTGTTAAAATTGATCATTTTGTCTTTATACTGTGGCATCATTCTTGGTGAGGGTAAGATGCTACTCAAGGTCAGGGTCTGTTTTGGAGGTCTCTGCTGCTTGGGCAGATTTTTATTTAGAGCCTCTGAGTATGTTTTTGTGTGTTTATGTGTTTGGTTTGCTGTTGCGATAGGTCTATGTGAGACTGGATTTGTGGTGTGTGTGGTTACCTTCTCCTCCTGACTGACTGCGCCAGTACTTGGTTGAGAGAGCTCAGCCTCCAATTTGGCTATATAATTGCATTTCTCACATATATTTGAGCTTGTTGGGAGGAGGAGAGGTTGGTCTGTGTGCATAAGGCAGTTGTAACATTGCCTCAAGATTCCCAGACTCATCAGCTGGACTGGAGAGTAAACCTGAAACTGACTTTTGGACATGCCAGAATACTATAAGGAACTACTTTTTGACTGATCAAAAAGGACAAATAGGGAGCCAAGTACCTAAAGGGAGGATAAGAGGGTGTAGTGTTTTAGTTTATTAGTGCTTACTTATAAGATTACTTATATGAGCAACTGCAGGGCTTTAGACTGAAAATAGAGTGCTTACTTTGAGATTTAGAACACTTCTAAGAGAAAAAGAGAAGAGCAGACTTTGTGGAGCCGGGAATAATTTAAACCCATTTAAGCCCGATGCTGCACTATGCGCACAATTGTGCAAAACCGTGCAAATGTGGGTTTTCAAGCAGGGGAACTGAAAGAGATAGGAATTGACCCAAAACAGTCAATAAGTTACTAGTTTCAGGGCGGAGACCACTCCTCCAGGGACAGATAGGCTGCTCAAAGCTCCCCACTCTCACTGGTGAACAGAGAAGCTTCGTCCTATCCACGTAAAGATATGGGCAACACAGGAAACTATACCACAGTCTGGAATTCAGCAAAACTTGAAATCTGGACTAATCTAGTTCAGCAAAGGTGGGAAAAGAGATTTTTTTTTTTTTTTTGTTTGTTTTTTTCAGGAAACAGCAGAAAAGCACACAGAAAATACTGTAAATGCTATAAACAGGCTAGAGTACTTTAGTGTGCAGCCTACAACAGTTATACAATACAAAACCGACTTAAATTGATATAAAACAAGTGCAAAAGCTGTAAAAAGCAGAAGGCAAATGCAATTTAAACTTTTTAAAGCACAGATCAGTTAGAAATTCGCTTTTTAGGCAGGAAAAGGCAGTCGGAGTAAAAAAATAGAGAAAAAAATACTTAAATCTGGAAAAGTCTCTCTTGGATCTCTCTGTTGCCTATATCACTCTGCAGGACACCACGAGGAACTGTGCGGAATTGTATACTGGCGCAAAACCACACAAATGTGGGTTTTAAAGCAGGGAAACTGAAAGAGATAGGAAATGACCCAAAACAGCCAATAAGCTACTAGTTTCAGGGCTGAGACCACTCCTCCAGGGACAGATAGGCTGCTCAAAGCTCCCCACTCTCACTGGTGAACAGAGAAGCTTCCTCCTATCCAAGGAAGGATATGGGCAACACAGGAAACTATACCACAGTCTAGAATTCAGCAAAACGTGAAATCTGGATTAATCTAGCTCAGCAAAGGCGGGAAAAGAGATTTTTTTTTTTCAGGAAACAGCAGAAAAACACACAGAAAACACTGTAAATGCTATAAACAGGCTAGCATACTTTAGTGTGTAGCCTACAACAGTTATACAATACAAAAATTACTTAAATTGATATAAAACAAGTGCTAAAACTGTAAAAAGCAGAAGGCTAATGCAATTTAAACTTTTTAAAGCACAGATCAGTAAGAACTTTGCTTTTTAGGCTGGAAAATGCAGTCGGAGCTATAAAACAGAGAAAAAATGCTTAAATCTGGAAAAGTCTCTCTTGAGTCTCTCTGTTGCATGTAGCACTCTGCAGGACACCACAAGGAGCTGTGCGGAGTTGTATACTGGTGCAAAACCGCACAAATGTGGGTTCTAAAGCAGGGAAACTGAAAGAGATAGGATTTGACCCAAAACAGCCAATAAGCTACTAGTTTCAGGGCTAAGACCACTCCTCCAGGGACAGATAGGCTGCTCAAAGCTCCCCACTCTCACTGGTGAACAGAGAAGCTTCCTCCTATCCAAGTAAGGATATGGGCAACACAGGAAACTATACCACAGTCCGGAATTCAGCAAAACCAGAAATCTGGACTAATCTAGTTCAGCAAAGGTGAGAAAAGAGAATATTTATTTGTTTTTTTTTTTTGTTTGTTTTTTTCAGGAAACAACAGAAAAGCACACAGAAAATACTGTAAATGCTATAAACAGGCTAGCGTACTTTAGTGTGTAATCTACAACAGTTATACAATACAAAAATGACAAATTGATATAAAACAAGTGGAAAAAACTGTAAAAAGCAGAAGGCAAATGCAATTTAATCTTTTTAAAGCACAGATCAGTTAGAAATTTGCTTTTTAGGCAGGAAAAGACAGTCGGAGCAAAAAAACTGAGAAAAAATACTTAAATCTGGAAAAGTCTCTCTTGGGTCTCTCTGTTGCCTGTATCACTCTGTAGGACACCACGAGGAGCTGTGCGGACTTGTATACTGTATATGTTGTATATGTTGTTCTGTGTTGCCTGCTGCAGCCCTTCTCATTTAGTAAGTTTATTTTAAAATTTCCCCGCTTGTATACACTGGTGGTGTAGAGTGTGGAAAAACCAGGGGGGGGGGGGTAGGTGTTTGCTTGGTTTATTGTGGCGTTCCAGGCTGGGCTGGACTGTTTCCTGTGTGATTAGTTGATTCTGATACATTTCACCTGGCAGCTCAGCTAGTTCTGCTTGATTACCTTCCTACTGCTGTTTTCCCTTCCCATTGCCTCCCTGTTTAGACCCGTGGGCGTGCCATGCAACGGGAGTGCTCAAATGTGCACAGAGCTGCTTTTTCCTAGTTTAACTTCCTTTTTCTTCCTGTAAAACCCAGTGCGCAGCGTGCACACCAGCTTACACTTTGTAAAGAGTGCTATGCAGGTTTAGACACACCCCTAGCTTAGCTGTGCTAAGCTAGGAGCAATCTCGAGCCACAGGTCTCCAGTCCACTTACAGTATGCCTGACACACACCCCCATTATGTCACCTATATCCTAGTCTTGCACCCAACTATTTATACTCTTACACTCTTGGGACCTGCCTCACACCTTGGGGAAAATCTGGGATTCACTAACCTTTCCCTCATTTGCATAGGATTGCCTGCTAATGCATAGTTACATGTCCCACACTGAGCCTCCACCTTAGCAACCATTACTCACTGGCCAGGTTGTCTTCTGCCTACCATTGACTTGCATGGCAGAATACTGATTTTAGTTAGCATGCTTATTTTAGGTTTATTTTATTATCCCCCCCCCCCAGATCCCATTTGTGCGTCGCTGCCCTATGCTTAACCAAGTGAGCTCGGCAAAAAGAAAATTAAAAGTTGTTTATTTTTTTTACAATTTGCAATGCCAATGGCCTTCTACTTGGACATTGGCATGCTTCCTCAATGATATGCATCCTTTATTTGGAGCTGTCATAGCTCCGTTTTGTAGATTGCAGAACTGTACTCGGTTACTAACCGAGTACATTTCTGCACACTGCACTCGTCCTGCAAGGAGCTTCCTGGATCGCATATTACCCTCATTTGCATGGTTTTCACCTGCAAATGAGGGTAATTTGCATACAAGAGCTCGGTTCATGCAGGATTAGCCTAAGAGCTCACGTGCACGTCCCGGGAGCTCATTCCTGGATCGCACGTCGGCCATAGTGCAAAAAATAGCTCTTAAACTAATCTTGCACGCTATAAAGGGCTTTGTAAATCCGGGGGAGAGTCTTTAAGTAGATCATCCAAGAATTTAGTGTAGTGTATCTTAATTCTATTAGCATCCATGACTTGTCTCAAAGGTGGATCAATTAGACACATGAATTTTAGGTATACTAAAAATTCCTGCCACCACTGGCCATTTATTCTCCATAAACTCATATTCCTCAATGTTTAATTGCCACTGAATTAACATATCATACCAGGCAATGTTGATTCTTTGAAATTTCAGTGTAGGTGTCAGTAAATAAAAGACTGTTCATTCTGTTCACATAATCATTAGTATTTATAACTACAAGCCCAGCACCTTTGTCAGACTTCATATATCTCACATTTTTGTCAGAAGTCAATCTTTAAGTAAACACTGCTCCTGAGGTGTTAAGTTGAATGTCTTCCTGCCAGTGTGTTTTGGGAGAGCAGTTTACGTATGTCCCTTTCACACAGTTTTTCAAACAAACGTAAGTTGCTGCTTAGTGGTGGATTAAAGTGACTACATTTCCTTAACACATTATTCCCTCTGTTACAAAAATTGTCATTTGTGCTAGAATTGCCAAACAATCCATCTTTCTTTGGAACAGTTTGTAGTCTAAAATGACTTCAGCCACATCAAATTTCTTGGCAGAAACATAATTCAGTCTCTTAGAAAGCACATCAACATGAGAGGTAAACACAGGTTTGGCAGAATAATTATAAATAGTGAAGTCATTGTCAGTATTCAGCACTTTACAGGGGGAGTTCAGTGGATGAACTACAGCTGATTCTGCTTCGGTATTAATAACCTATCTCATACATAGGGATGAACTTATGAACCTACGGTCTCAATATGCACACCCTTCAGAGTAAGCTGCTAAATCCCCATCTCAAACTTTTTTATCTTTTGGTCCAGAATACAAACACAAATCTTGTCTACTTTGTGAAAAATGTTCACATAATTAGTCTCATACTACTCAAATAAGACATCTTTGCATAGATTACCATTTAGTATATCCAATTCAGTAGACAATTTCTCTAAAATAGAATAATTTTGCCTGACCGTAAGATCCATAACCTCACACCTGGCTCTGTTACCTTTCTACACCCCACTGGGGAACTTCCACAGTGGCAGTGCTTTGGGAACATGCATAAGTTTAAGTTTTTCATGTAAGTATGACTTTTCCTACTGCAGTCTTTTAAATGAGAGCAGTTTCATTTTGAAGGTCTGTAACTCATCACTCATAGTCTGCACTTTAGGACCAATATTCGGAGAGGAGCCTCCCTTCCTTTTGTTCAGTTGTTTTAGTGTTTTTTTTAGAATATATATATATATATATGTATGTATATATATATATATATATATATATATATATATATATATATATATAGATTCACTTTATAATTTTGAAATGCTGAAATACTGAATTTCAGTATTTTTAAATCATAAAGTCAAACGTCCATAATCCCGACAGCACACAATCGCAAAACACACAATCACGAACAAATACACACCATACACCACACAACACATACATCGTCCAACCCACACTACAACAAACAAAACACACACAAACACAAAAACACAAACAAACCTACACTACACACACCCACACAAAACCCTTACAAAACACTCACTTACCTTCAATTGCACCTACATCCATACATGATACACTCCCAACACCGCACGCCATGTACCGTAAGCCATAACCACGAATTTGAGATATTCAAATTCGCGTTTATGCACTTTCACAAATTTTCAGTTTTCGACTTTATGATTTTGAAATTCAGTATTTAGGTATTTCGAAATTATAAAGTGAACTGATATATATATATATATATATATATATATATATATATATATATATATATATATATATTTTTTTTTTTTTAAGTTGGTGTTATGTAAACATACATTTAATATCTAATAAATTGTGAGGCTGTTGTTCTAATATAAATCCATATATCATTCAGGATCATATACATCTGTTCTTCTACTTTTCAATGTATTTGTGTTATAGTTTAAGCACTAGGTTCTATGTACACAATCTTTAGGGTTTTATTGTTTTATCAAAATGATTGTTTTTTTGTTTTTTTTTTTTTTTTGGATGTTACACGATTAGTTTGAGCTGTATTTAAATGATCTGTGTTTTAATAATGGCAGGTCTGAAAAAGTTCCTTTTGGGGACAAAACTGCTAACTGTCTCTAATAAAGCTGTGTGGTTTTATCTGGACTTTTGCTGTTTCTTCCACATTTCTGGTGTGGTAATTAGTTCTTCTATGGATATAATTTAATCTGAATGCTTTTTAATTACTTCATTAAGTAAATCAAGTTGTTTCTTACTATCTTGTTTTATATTGCCCATTTTACCTCCAACTTATCCATTTTGAATGAAAGGTGTTGAATATTTGTAATTCCTTCATCACATTTTCCTGAAGAGAAGCTTTACAGTGACTCATGACTGGATCTGACTGACAGGATAAGAAGTAAATAGAATCTCAAAAACTCGGTCTTCCGTCTTGATTTCAACAGTGAATTATTTATTGATGAATAATAATATTTAAGTATATAATTTCTTAGCACTAAAATTAAATATTCATGCCAGAATTACTGAACAGAGGCAGTGCAAAATTTTTATGTTGCTAGCTGTTTGCCATCCTGCCCCCCCAAAAAAACATCAAGTCTGTTTATTCTTCTTTGTTGGGCTTTTGAACCCATGAACTTTTACAAATGTTTGAATTTTACAAGCACTTGCATCCTTCACAACCCTTTGTAACTCTTGCAGTTGCTTAAATGGTGCTGTTTCCACATCCTGGATTGTGGTGAAGTATCTGTTATATGTTTATCTGTTTCCAACCATTTTTGCTGTATACCCCAGTCAACCTGCTTGTCCCAAATATGGTGCTTTATCTGTTGTAGAAGTATTTACTCCTAACCATTTTTCTTGCATACCTCCGAGTGTACTTGATTGTTCCAGACTGTGGTGATGTATCTGTTACTCGATTATTTATTCCTAACCAATTTTGCTGTATACCCCAGAGTCTGCTGGTTGTCCTGGATTGTGGTGAAATATCTACATTAATTACTATCACTGCAGTATTGCTTTTGCCAGAGAATTTTGGGTTTAATATGTTATACATTTTTACAGAGACTGTTTAGCCTCCTGATCTTGGTGAAGGCTTAGTTTAATTAATTGCTTGTCTTGTATCTGTTTTAGTTATGCTCTTGGCACTCAGACATTGTCAATCATTCTATTAGTGTCATCACTTGTATTTTCCTGTTGACTTTTCACTGTATATCATTGTATTTTAATTATTTATTGTCTGTTGACTTTTAGTTATTTAAGACAATCTCTTACATGATCTTAACAACAAAAATCACTGTGCTCAATTTCAGGCTCTTACATTTGTTGTTTCTTCTGACATCTCTCCTGCACCCTTCTCAGCTCACACTTAATGCACCTACTCCTTGTTCATTTGTCATCTATTCTCCTGCACCCTTTGAAGCTTATCGCTGGCCCATACCAGCATGCCTCATCTACAGCTTTTTCTGTCTTTATTTTTCATTATGTCTCTCCTAATAACTTGTCTTTGGCTCCCATATACCATAACCACTTTTAGTTTACATGACACCAGTGTAAACATAACAGGTTCATGTAACATTCACATAGGAGTGTCAACACATCAACAAGATAGCTTATGTACTGCCACATATAACCATGAAGAAGTACCTTCATCCTTGACCTGGTCGTTACTAACATGGGTGACCATTGCTCTACACCAGTAATCAACTCCTTCCTGGTCAGATCTGACCACAAGCTAATCACCATGGATATCCACATCCCACCCTCACCCCCCAAAGGAAACCACCGTAAAAAACTTCTCCAAAGCCAATTTTGGGCTTCTAAAAAAACAGAGGTGGCTAACTTCACGACACCCATGCAAATGGAAAATAGGTGCATGACTGCTGAATCATATACCAATGCACTGTATGAGCACATACACAAGTGCATGGAATGGGCCATACCAAACAGAACCAAGATGCTCTCCTCCAATTAAAGAAAGCCAATCCAGTGCTCCCCCACCATAAACAAACTCTACAACAAAAGGAAAAAACTGTTGCAGAAAGGGTGAAGTCCCAAGACTGGAAAAACTCCTTTGTTAGCCTCAGCAAAAAACTGAGATCCATCATCAAATCCTCTAAAGCTAGCTATGAAAACAAAATTGCTGCAGATTCTAAAGACAACCACAAGGCATTCTATAGTTATGTCAAGAATCTACATGGCAACACTCAGATCTGCTCTGAGGTACAGCACAATGGCAATACATATACTGAACCAACTGATATTGCCAAAATATTGGCTGACAGGTTCAGTGTGAACTTTATCCCCTTTTCACTCCCTAAAGGGCCTATCACAATACCTGAGGAATGCCAAGTCCCTATTATCATGGCTTCACAGGTAAAAACTACACTGTCCAAAGCCAAGAATACAGCTTCCATGGGACCTGATAATATCCCTGGCTGTGTTCTACATGAATTACAAAGTGAACTGGCACCACACCTGAGTACCCTCTTCAATCACATTCTCATTTCAGGCTTTATTCCTACCAAATAGTGTACCGCTATGGTCATCCCACTCCACAAAGGAGGAGCGACTACAGACCCTGGGAACTGCCTCCCCATTAGTCTGATACGTAAGGCTATAGAGCACATCATCATGGACATTATAAATAAGGACATAGGGAATCTCCAAACTCTGGATCCCACATAGTATGGGTTTGTGAAAGGTAGCTCATGACTGCTCAGCCTGATAGACTTCTTCGAGTCTGTCACCAAAGCTGTGGATGAGGGCAAGGTATTTCACACAGCCTCCCTAGATCTTGCCAAGGCCTTTGACACCATCCATCACTCAGGAATCATAGATAGACTCACTAAACTAGGCGTAAACCCCTTTGTAATAAGATAGGTTGCCAATTGGCTCACTGATAGAACCTACACTGTGAAAGTAGCGGACTCCAAATCTGACTACCGACCAGTTACAAGTGGTGTCCCACAGGGATTGGTCCTAGGTCCTCTCCTGTTTGCCATCTACTTCTCTGAAGTTCAAGCCATTCCAAAGGGACTCTGACTGACCAAGTTCACAGATGATTGCAAACTGGGAGACATTATTGATTCTCCAACTGATGCAGACATTTTACAAATAAGCCTCACTGACACCAGTGACTGGTGCCAGAACCATGGCCTTAAGCTCAATGCCAAAAAGTGCATTGTAATTCTTTTTGGCAAAAATGTGGTGCCCATGAACTACCACATAGGCGGTAGTCCACTAAACACAGAAGGTGTGATAAGAGACCTGGGGACACAGGTTGACAGCAACCTCTCCTTTGATAACCACATTGCCACTGTAGTAAGAAAGTCCTTCATGTGGCACATCTCATTACAAAAGGTTTTTCATCCATGAAGAAAGAGGTCATAATCCCTCTCTACTTGTCCCTCATTAGATCTATTATAGAATACAGTGTCCCATTTGGTATGTACCTCACTAGACACCTACAACAACTGGAAAGGCCACAAAAATACCTCACTAAGAGGATCTTAGGCCTTAGACACATGCCTTATATGCACAGACTCAAAAACGCTAGCTATACTATGTCTCTTATCACCTACTTAGAGGTGATCTCTGCTTGACCTACAAAGCCATGTCTGACCCAGAACTGCTAGATATGCTACACCTAAAGAAATCCCAATCCCTCCATGCCACACACTCCAGGGACCTAAACCTCATTACCACAATAAACAGAACATGCTGGAGGGACAGGTTCCTAACCCAGAGACTTCCCATACCCTGGAACAAACTTCCCATTCTCTTCAAGCAGGGCACTTCACCGGCCCTCTTTAAGAGAAATCTTGACGAGTGGATGGGCAATAGGAAGTTCACCCCAGGGATCACTTCAGTGGCCTTGCTTGACTAGGGCACTGAGAACTAACTTTGGATGGCATGATGCCAGGGAATCTTCTTGGGCTAGGCTTATGTTGGCTCCAGGGCCATTAGCCTAGTACACACCTATGAACCTAATGCAATAATGCAAGTAGTACTACAACATATATACAGGTCTATAACCTTTCTCAAGGATTTATTGTCTAACCTATGTCAAATTCTGAAAAACTCCCTAAGTCAGGTGATAACTCTTCAAAATCTTGATAAATACATATGACAATTTAAGGAAATGTAACCCCCTAGGATTATCAACACAGATCTAAAAAATGGTCTGCTTTAATGCTTGCAGCTTATGTAACAAATGAACAACATTTGAAGCATAGCTGTCCAATAAATATCTCCACATTGTGGCTTTATCTGAGATATGGCTGAAGGATGACTTCTGTCTATCACACCACACAAAAAAGGCAACTATTGAATGATTAGTGATCCAAGGCCAGGAAACAGAATTGGTGGTAGATCACTAGTCCTAGTCAAAAACAACACATTTCCTGACAATGTTCACGTCTGCAAAGCAAATACAATAAATGATGGTAGCTTTAATTAGGTACTATGCTATTTGGGAATTTGAGGACATGTTTATCTTATGCCACTTGCATTCTTCATTCTCAACCAATCAAAATATCATCACCACCAACTCCCTTTTTCCTATTTCTTCATGGGGTCAGGGTATCATGTCAGCTGTTGCCACATCCCTAAATTCAGAGCCACTGTTCTACCTATTTGACAGTCATGCATGGCTCTTATCACCTACTGTCCACCTGGTTCTGTAATAAAATTCCTATAAGAGTTCACTAATATTATTAGCAACTTTGTATGTCCTATCACTACCTTGTTTTATGTGCCTTCAATATCTGGGTTGATGATGAGTTTCTTACTAGAGACTTTACCTGTCTTTTGAAATATTTGGGGTCTGCTGGGGTAATTTCCTACTACATACAGAGACATTTATACTGGTGGTGGAGCCAGGTTCATGATTCACACACTTTCTTACCTATTTTGGTCTTGATTTACTGTTCTGTAGTACCTGTGATCTAGAACTGAGAGATATGTTCTGCGAGTCCTATTACTGTTGACACTTTTTCATCTATGCTTCTCTAGTTCCTACTGGGGATGGTGCTGGCTGTATTGATGCCTTGGTTGATGATTGTATAAGAAATTAACATGTCTGCTATCAGCTTGAACCTTAACTGGTGCATGCCCCATCTCACACAAAGTGCAAGTTAACCCTTTATTTGACCAAGAAATCCATGCTCTCTACAGAGAAGGAAACAAATTAGAACGTTGGTGGTGGTGCTTAGGCCTGTGGCATGACAAACTTGATCTAGACAGGCACTATGATATGAACCAGACTGACATTTCCTGTAAAAAAGCTGCTTAATTATCTAGGGAGATATTAGCAGTGATGAGAAGATCATCCATTTGTGGTCTTTTAAGTAGTGAACACACTGTGCAGCCTAGCCTGCCTTGACACTCATTGAGCCTTTTTCACTCACTAGTGTACACAGTATGTCACATTTTTCACTGACAAAATTGGCCCTAGTATTTATTTATTTATTTATTATTATTATTATTTTTTTTATTTTGACATTTGTTTACCGGTGGGGGGGGGGGTGACTAGGTCTACAGAACCTGTTTTCATCAGAGGCCCAAGGAGAAAAGTTCACATACAGAAAAAATGCAGTATAATGCAGTATAATCAAGTACAGTACAATATCCACAGTGGTGGTGCTGTGGTAGCATTGTCGCCTCACAGTAAGACGCTGTCCGATTCGACTCTCAGTTAGAGCGTCTTCTGCGTGGAGACATGCGTGAATGGGCGTACCTTCGGTGAAGGTTGTGCGTCAGGGCTGGCAACTCGGTATGTAAAAATCAACTGCCAATCAATAGCAGACCGGAGTTCCGCTGTGGCGACCCCTAACTGGGAAAAGCCGAAAGTCACAACAACAATCAAGTACAGTACAAATGATACCAGAAATGCTATACAAAAATAATTTGAAAGAAACTATGTTACTAGATTACACATTTAGACAATTCTATAGAGTTAAACATCGATAGTAATAGTCACCATCACCTAGGTAGTCCTATGAATGATATTAACTGTTCTAGTACATGAAAAAATAGAATGCTGGCTTCAGTTAGGAAAATAATCACCAGAAAACTAGTGATGCAGAAAGATAGTGAGAGAGTTAAGAATAGAGACATTACAGCTTGAGCAGTCCCTTAAGGATATGATATAGAAATAGAGATGGAGTTAGGAGAGCTTTAGGCCCTTACAAAGTGTGAGGGAGTGAAATCTGACAGGAGAGGAGGATGAGGCTAATGTGGAAGAAGAGGAAAGAGCTGAGCATTAGGCAGGCTTTATGCAGGAGCAGAGACATGTATTTTTGAGATGATTTTTTTAAAGAGGCTTTGAAATGGGCTAGAATAGTCCTGATAACTAGAGGTAGTGAATTCCATAGTATAGAGATAGAGTAAGAATACAAAGAGTGACCAGGTTTTCTTGTGGGTTTTGAGATCACTAAGAGATTTTTGTCTTCCAATCATAGGGCTTGATTTGGTGTGTAAGGTGTGACTAGATTGGCTATTGCAGGGCAGGCAGTAGGCTTGAAAATAAGGTTGTGCAAGGCAGATAGCTGAATAAAGGCAAGTTGGTTAGAGAGTTCAAGCCAGTTAATTTCTAGTAGTGGTTTACAGTGGTGTGTGTGATATCTAGAGTTTGTGGCAAACTTTGCAACTTTGTTGTAGCACTGTTCTATCTTGCTTAGGGTAGAAGTTTGTAAGTTAGTTAGGATAGGGGCACCGTAAATAAGGGAGGGAAGTAAAAATGTTTTTGCAAGGGTAGTTCTAGTTGCTGCAGTAAAGAAATGTTTGTTTCTATATGAGTCCCAATTTTTTGATGAGTTGTCTTTATATTTTGCTGTATATGGGGGTCAAATGAAAGTTTATTGTCAAAGATAACTCCTAGAAGTTTGGTTTCCTGCACTAGTTCTATGACAGTGTTATCAGATGCAAGACTAGGGTGATACACTGATGAAGGGTTGATCCCAAAAGCTTTGTGATTTCCTTTCCTGTCCGGAATAAACATTGCATTTTACCTCAACATTTCCAGGTTTGGGATATTTTACTATGGTTCCAGGGTGAGAGGCAGTGTGAAGGTTGTTTGTGAAAATGTTGGAGTATGGGTCAGAGGACAGAGCCTTGAGGGACTCCAGTAGGGTTGTGGAGAAAGGGTGAGAGTTCATTGGACCATTTCACTGCTTGTTTACGATCCTTGAGGTAGCTCTGAAACCATTTTACTGTGTTATGTGAGAAGCCTAAGTAAGACAGTGTGTTCAATAGTAAGGGGTGAGACACTGTGTCAAAGGCCTTGTAGAGATCAAGGAATACTGAGGCTGCATAGCATCCTGCATCTCTGGCCTTGTTCACAGTGTCTGTAAAGGATAATAGGGTTGTAGCTGTGCTGTGGCTAGGTCAGAAGCCAAGTTGGGTTTTGGTTAGAAGATTGTTTTGCAATAGATATTGCATTTCCTGCTGATGTATACCTCTCTCAAGAATTTTGGATATGGGTGACAAGATGGATATACAACAGAAATTGAATGGTTCAAAAGAGTTGCCTCCTTTGTGGATGGGATAATGTGAGATTATTTCCATGTGGTATGTACTTCTGATTCAGATAAAGACCTATTTATAAGGATACTGATTGGGTGGGTGATTGAGTTGGCAGCCAGGTAGTGTGGTGGAAGATTATCAGCTGAGGTGGAGCAGGGTTTTAGTTTTTGTAGTAGTTTCTTAATGGTGTCACTGGGTATGGGATAAATGAGAATGGGGCTTGTGATACACATTGTTGAGTGGGAGGGTTATTAATGACAGGGTCAGAAGTAGTTGATGGTCTAGCGCTGATGTCTGTCAAGGTTGATGGGTGGGGGGTTCAGCATAGGGGGTGGTCATTATTAGGTTTGATATTGATTTTATGAAGTGCTTGTTAAAGGTGTTGGCTATTTGTAATGGAGGGGTATCAGGTTCATAGGTTCATTGGTTCATAGGTGTGTACTAGGCTAATGGCCCTGGAGCCCTTACAAGCATAGCCAGTAGAGGTGCCCTGGCATCTTGCTGCCCGACGTTAGTTCCCAGAGCCTCTATCAAGTAGAGACACTAGACTGATCCCCATGGTGAACTTTCTATTTCCCATCCACTTGGCAAGATTTCTTTTGAAGACGGTCAGTGAGGTACTCTGCTTGACATGTATGGGGAGTCTATTCCATAACATAGGCAGTCTCTGGATAACAAACCTGTCCCTCCAGCATGTTCTGTTAATTGTGGTAATGAGGTTGAGGTCTCTGGAGTGTGTGGTGTGGAGGGATTGGGATTTCATTAGATGTAGCATTTCAAACAGAGCAGGGTCAGACATGTCCCTGTAAGTCAAGCAGAGATTGTCTCTTAGTAGACAATATGAGACAGAGAATAGATGGAGTTTTTTGAGTCTGTCCAAATAGGCCATGTGTTTAAGGCCCAGGATCCTCTTTGTGAGGTACGTTTGTGTCCTTTTGAGCTGTTGCTGGTGTCTAGTGAGGTACATGCCAAATGGGACATTACACTCGATGATTGGTCTAATGAGGGAAGAGTAGAGTGAGATGATGACCTCTCTCTTCCTAAATGCAAAACCCTTGGTAATGAGATGTGCAACATAAAAGGACTTTCTGACCACCATGGCAATGTGGTGGTCGAAGGAGAGGTTGCAATCCACCTGTGTCCCCAGATCTCTTATAACGCTTTCTGTATTCAGTGGGCTCCCATTGATGTGATAATTTGTAGGTACTGAGTTTTTCTCAAAGGGGATAATGATGCATTTTTTGGCATTAAGCTTAAGGCCATGTTTTAGACACCAGTCATTGGTCTCAGTGAGGCCTTTCTGTAGGATGTCTACATCACTTGGGGAGTTAATAATGGCTCCCAGCTTGCAGTCGTCTGCAAACTTGGTCAGCCAGAGTCCTTCTGTGTTGTCCTGGACTTCTGAAAAGTACATGCCAAACAGAAGAGGTCCCAGGACCGATGCCTGTGGGACTCACTCAGGACTGGTTGGCAATCTGACTTGGAGGTTATAACTGTGAGCCAGTTTGCAACCCATCTAGTGATATAAAGGTTGATGCCTAGGTTGGTGAGTCTATCAATAATATCTGAGTGGGGAATGATATCAAAGGCCTTGGCCAGATCAAGGTATGCTGCATGGACTGCCTTGCTCTCATCCACAGCCTTGGTGACTGACTCAAAGAAGTCAACCAGCTTGAGCAGGCATGATCTACCTTTCACAAAACCAAACTGCATGGCATCTAGAATTTGGTGAATCGTTATATCCTTATTAATTAGGTCCATGATGATGCACTCTATAGCTTTGCATATCAGACTCATTAAGCTAATGGGGCAGTAGTACCAGGGGTCAGTAGTCAACCCTCCTTTATGTAGAGGGATGACTGTGGCAGTATGCCATTCTTTAGGGACAAAGCCAGAGGTGAGGCTGTGATTGAACAAGGCACACAGGTATGGTGCCACTTTACTTTGTAATTCATTTAGAACACATCCAGGGATATTGTTATATCCCATGGAAGCTGTATTATTGGCCTTGGACAAAGCAGCTTTAATCTCTGCTACATTAATACTGGGTGCCTGACATTCTGCTGGTACTGTGATTGGTCCTGGGGGGGGCACAGAATCTGTCTGCCAGTATATTGGCAATGTCTGTTGGCTCACTATAGGAGGTACCATTGTGCAGTAACTCAGAGCAAATCTGGGTATTGCTGTGGAGGTTCTTGATATAACTATAGAAGGCTTTATGGTTGTTTTTAGTGTCTACAGCAATTTTGCCTTCATAGTTGGCTTTAGAGGTTTTGATGAGAGATCTCAACTTTTTGTTGAGGCTAATAAGGGAGGTTTTCCAGTCTTGGGACTTCACCTTTCCCTGTAACAGTTTCTTTCTTCTGTTGTAGAGTTTATTGATGGTGAGGGACCACCAGATTGGCTTCCTTTTTTTGGAGGATAGTGGCTTGGTTCTGTTGGGTATGGCTAGTTCCATGCACTTATGTACATGTTCATACAGTGCATTGGTGTATGATTCAGTGGTCATGCATCTATTTTCCATTGGCATGGGTGCTGTGAAGTTAGCCATCTCTGCTTTTAGGGGCCCAAAGTCTGCTTTGGAGCAGTTTTTCATGGTGGTTACTTTTGCAGGAGGTGTGGGCCAGATGTGGATTTCCATGGTGATTAGTTTGTTGTCAGATCTAACCAGGGAGGAATTGACTATTGGTGTAGACCAACGGTCACCCATGTTAGTAATAACAAAGTCAAGGATGGTGCTTCCTCTGGTGGGTCTAAGAATGAGCTGGTCAGGGCACTGGAATTAATGAAGTCCAGGAAACGTTGAGCAAGTGTATTGGTGCATGAGTAGTTTTCCCATTTAATGGAGGAGTAGTTGAAGTCACCTAATATAAGGGTGTTTGTTTGGACCTTAATATTTTCCAGGGTGCTTGGGAACATGGAGTGAGAGTCTTGGGACATGGTTGGGGACCTATAGCAGGCTATGTCCTGAATTGCTGTCTTTCCCAATGTTAGTTGTACCTAGAGTATATCTGATGCCTTGTGCTGGGCTACTAGTCTGGAGGTGTGCATATCCTTTATGAATATGGAGAAACCTCTGCCTTTGGAGCTTTGGTCCTAGTTCATAGGTGCATACGTTCATAGGTAGGTACTAGGCTATCTGCCTGAAGTCAATTATAAGCCTAGCCAGAATGTGTTGGCTTCCGCCACCCCCCCTTAGATTAGTTCCCTGTGCCTCTCTCCAGCAGAGCTACTGAAGTGATCCCCGGGGTAAACTTTCTGTTTCCCATCCACTCATCAAGGTTTCTCTTGAAGAGTGTTAGGGAGGAGCTCTTCCTAATGTAGTTTGGAATCTTGTTCCAAAGCATGGGAAGCCTCTGGGACAGGAATCTATCCCTCCAGCACACCCTATTTGTTGTTGTGGCGAGGTTTAGATCCCTAGAGCATATGGCTCAAGAGGATATGGTTTTCTTTAGGTGGAGCATGTCCATCAATTCTGGGTTGGACATGGCCTTGTATGTCAGCCAGAGATCACCTCTGAGTAGGCGGTATGCAACTGAGTACTGCTGGAGTTTCTTCAGTCAAGCTGCATA
Organism: Protopterus annectens; assembly: GCF_019279795.1. NCBI lineage: Eukaryota > Metazoa > Chordata > Ceratodontiformes > Protopteridae > Protopterus > Protopterus annectens. The sequence continues at coordinate 1,558,885,967 of NC_056732.1, forward strand.
GGACATCTGTTTGAGGCCAGTGATCCTCTTGGTGAGTTACTTATGTGGTTTTTCCAGCTGTTGCAGGTGTCTTATAAGATACATCCCAAATGGGGCATTGTACTCTATGATGGGTCTGATGGGTGATGAGTAGAGGGGCACAATGACCTCTTTTGATCTGGATGGGAACCCTTTTGTGATTAGGTGGGCCACATAGAAGGATTTTCAAAAATCTTTGGCAATGTGATTATCAAAGGAGAGATTACTATCTACTTGGGTCCCCAGATCCCTTATTATGCCTTCCATATTTAGGGGACTACCACCTATGTGGTAGTATGTGGGTACTTTGTTTTCTTTCCAGAGGGGATGACTATGCACTTTTTTGGCATATAGCTTGAAGCCATGATTTTGACACCAGGTATCTGTCTCAGTGAGACCCTTTGGAAGATGTCTGTGTCAGCCAGAGAGTCAATTATAGCCCCTAGTTTGCAGTCTTCTACAAACTTAGTCAGCCATAGTCCTCCTGTGCTTGCCTGTACCTCTGAGAAGTACATGCCGAACAGGAGGGGGTCCTAGGACTGAGCCCTGGGGAATGCCACTTGTAACCGGTTTAGAGTCGGACCTAACTCTCGCAACTCTCACAATGTGGGATCTGTCTGTGAGCCAGTTCGCAAGCCATCTTGTGACATAGGGGTTTATGTTCAGGCTGGTGAGCTTGTCTATAATACCAAAATGGGGAATGGTGTTGAAGGCCTTTGTGAGGTCTAGGTAGGCTGTGTATACCACCTTTCCCTTGTCTATAGCCTTGGTAATGGTTTCAAAGAAGTCCACCAGGTTTAGGAGGCATGATCTGCCCTAAACAAAGCCTTAACAAAGCCGAACTGGGTAGGGTCCAGTGTTTGGACTTTCCCAATGTCTCTGTTAATAAGTTCCATGATGATGAACTCCATAGACTTGCAGACCAAGCTAGTCAGGCTTATAGGGTGATAGTTCCTGGGGTCTGTTGTGGCTCCATGTTTGTGGAGTGGAATAACCATTGCTGTGCACCACTCTATGAGTACGTAGCCTGTGGAGAGGCTGAGTTTGAACAGTGTGTTTAGGTGAGGGGTTAGTTCGTCTTTGAGCTCATGTAGGATGCAGCCTGGGACACCGTCTGGTCCCATTGATGCTGTGTTTTTGGCTTTGGAGAGGGCTGTTTTAACCTGAGTGTCTGTGATTTCAGGGGCTCTACATTCTTCTGGTATGGTTATGGGCCCTTTTGGGGGTGAGAGGGGAGTGAAGTTTGCACTGAACCTGTCTGTCAGGATGTTGGCAATATTGGTCAGTTCAGTGTATTTTGTGCCATTCTGCACTAAATCCGAGCAGATCTGAGCATTGCCACTTAGATTCTTGACATCGCTAAAGAATGCCTTGTGGTTATCTTTGGAGTCCCTGACAATTGTTCTTTCGAAGCTCGTCTTGGATGATTTAATGAGGGAGCATAGTTTCTTGCTGATACTGATCAGGGATGTCCTCCCTTCTAGGGATTTTACTCTTTTCTGTACTAGTTTCCTCCTTCTACTGTATAGCCTGTTTATGGCAGGGGTCCATCAGACTGGTTTCCCTTTCTTGGAGGAGTGAGTCTTGGTTTTGATTGGGATAGCACAATCCATGCATTCTTGTAGGTGCCTGTAGAATGCATTAGTAAAGGATTTTTATTTATTTATTTTATTTTTTTTATTTAACATTTGTTGACCGGGAAAGTCCGACTAGGTTCCACAGATCCTGTTTTCAGTGGAGGCCCGGGGAGAAATGCTCCAGAAGCATGTCTTTAGAATGTGGGAAGAAACCAGAGTACCCAGAGGAAAGCCACGCGAACGCAGGGAGAACATGCAAACTCCACACAGAAGGCACCCCAGCCGAGAATCGAACCGGAGAACCTCTTGCTTATCCTTTAGTATGGGGGCTTTGAAACTTTCCACCTCGGTCTTAAGTAACGTGAAGTTTGCTTTTGAAAGTTTTTCACAGTGGTTTCCTTGTCCAGGGGTGTGGGCAGAATGTGGATATCCAGAGTGATTTGTTTATGGTCAGATCTAACCAGCGAGGAGTTGACCAGCGGTGTGGAACACCCATCGCCCATGTTGGTGATGACCAGTTCCAATATGTTGACACCTCTGGTGGGAGTTTTGACCAGTTGATCCAGTTTGTTTGAGTTTATAAATTCTAGGAAATGTTGGGCGAGGGAGTTAGTACTTGAATAGTTCTCCCAGTTAATGTTTGGGTAATTGAAATCACCCAATATTAGGGTGTTTGGTAGGACCTTTATGTTTCCCACTGTTTCCCAAAATGCAGAATGGGGGTCCTGGGACATGGTGGGTGATCTGTAGCAAACTACAATTTGAATTGCAGTTTTGCCCATTGTTAGTTACATGTGGATGATCTCTGAAGCATCATGCTGTGCCACTAACCTGGAGGTGTGGATATCCTTGATGAATATGGATATGCCCCTGCCTTTTGTATTTCGGTCTGGGTTCTGTGGCCAAAATGTATGGTATGAGTTGTAGCCTGGTAGTGCTGGGGTGCTCTCTGGAGCCTTAAACCGGGTTTCTGTTACTGCACATATATCGATTTTCTCCATACTGAGAAGTGCCTCGAGTGCGTACATTTTGAGGTTTAGGCTTCTGGCATTGAGTAGCATTACCCTCAGTTTTTTGTTACTTGTGCTATTTACGGCAGTGTGTTTGTCTTGTGAGCCTTGCCTAAAAAAGGCACTATGGTGGTGGCAAGAGCCTTGGCCAATATTTGAAAGCCTAAGGATGACAGGTGCAAGCTGTCTCTAGTGAAGCAGAGTGGCTTGTCGAGCATGTCATCCCAGGCAGACAGACACTGGATGCCCTTTGAATGACACCAGAAACTTAGCCAATGGTTGAAATTGATATTTTTTTCTTTTTACCGTGGTATCATTCTTGGTGAGGGCAGGATGCTACTCAGGGTCAGGGTCATACCGGCCTGGGCTACATGGTCAGAGAGCTCTTCCATGTCTCTTTTCATGTAGTCCAGGGACGTATGGTTCAGGTCATTCACACCAACATGGACAATGACAGAGTCATATTTGCACTTGTTCTGGAGTGACCTGAGTGCTTGCATTATGTGGCAGATCCTGGCATCCAACATGCAGCTAACAGTAACCTTCTCCTTATTCCGCCTAGTGAGTGGAACATCAGTGTGTCTGACTATAGAGTCACCTATTGCTAGTGTGTTGGGTATGGTATTTTGTCTTAAGGGGTGTGATTACATGGCACACTTGTTTTGTGAAGTATGTGTTTCAATATTTGTGTTGGGAGGTGGAGGTTGCTTGGATGTCTGCTTTGGAGGTCTCTGTTGTTTTTGCAGATTTTTATTTAGAGCCTCCGAGTATGTTTTCATGTATTTATGTGTGTTTTTTGCCAGTACTGGTTTAAGGTGTGGAAAAAGTTATAACCTGGTAGTGCAGGGGTGCTTTCTGCTGCTTTAAACCAGGTCTCCATTACAGCACAAATGTCGATGTTCTCCATTTTGAGGAGTGCTTCAAGCAAGTGAATCTTGAGATTTAGACTCCTAGCATTGAGCAGCATGACCCTCAGATTGCATTTATTTATAGCTGTTACAGTGGTCTTTGGAACACCTCCTAAAAAATTGACACTATAGGGGTGGCAAGAACATTAGCCAGTATTCGGAAATCCAGGGGTGACAGATGCAGGCCATCTCTAGCAAAAGATCGAGGTCTGTTAATCATGTCCTCCCAAGCAGACAGATACTGGATCCCCTTAGAATGACACCAGAAACCTAGCCAGTTATTAAAGTCAATCATTTTCTGCTTGTACTACAGTATCATTTTGGGTGACTGTATACTTGTACGTTTTGTAGAGTGACCTGAGTGTGTGTATTTTGTGTCATATCCTGGCTTCCGACAGACAGCTAACTGTTACCTTCTCCTTATTGAGCCTAGTGAGTGGGACATCAGTGTGCCTCATTATCGAATCACCTATGATTAGTGTATTGGGCAAGCTGTTTTGCCTTAAGGGCTTAGGTTGAGGGGCACACTGTGTATGTGAGCTATGTGTCTTGTGATCTGTGCTGTGTTGTGATGGCCAAGTCTTTTTCTGCCTTGAAGATCTCTGCTGTTTGGGTAGGTTTCTATTAAGAGCCTCCATGAAGGTGGGTGTGTGGTTTGTGTATTTATGTGAGAGCTGTGGTGGTGAGTGTTCTGGAAGGCTATGTGTTGTATATGGTATGGTGCAGGTGTTGACCATCTCCTCTTGACCAGCTATTCTGATCTTGGCTGGAGAGTGCATGGCTTCCAATCTGGAAATATAGGTTCATCTCTCGCAAGTCTGAGTGCTGAGAGGTAAAAGGAGAGGGCTGTCTGTGTACATGAGGCAGTTGCTACACCATCAAAATGCCCAAGTTCACCAGGTTAATAGGAGAAAGCACAATGAACTGACCTTTAGATGTGCCTGGAGGGATGAACATTATTAATAAGTACTGGGGCTGTTTCTTTATAGGATATTTAGTGCTGGAAGCATTTAAGTGTGCTACAATAACTGCTACAAGAAGCCTGACAAAGTGCTAGCTGAATATGCTAGTTAAAGTGCTAGAGAGAAGAGTAGAATAAATCCAAATGAACCAGGAATCCAGGACGCCAGTTAGAATAAGTAAAAACAATCCATTTTTAATGAGACCAAAAGTTTAAGTGCTTTCATCTCGTGATAGAGACTTCATCAGAAACAATTAACAACATTTAATTACACATTATATAGTATTTAAATCAATGACATCACACAATTGATTATTTGAAATTTGAACAAACATCAACCTAGAAATATATATAAAACTAAAATGAATGTGTTAAATATGTATATAGCTATTGTATTTTTTCTAAAGTAACATTTTAATGTATATTGGCACCTTGGGTTTTGTTTAAAACACAAAAATTAGTTTAAAAACTTTGTTGAAATCCATTATTATATAATAAGCTTTAAGTAAATAAATGTTATTGTATAAATTATGTAAAAAATGTATGAAAAATGTCTCTAATAATAAGTAAATATGTAAACTTGTTTCATTTAAAGATTCTAAAAATTCTTAACTTTAAAAAAATATAGTATGTGTAAAAAATGAACAATGTATATATATTCATGCATGTGTGTAAAAATGCATGTATATATATAAAAATAAATAAATAAATAATTTCAAATATTATTGGCCCTTTCTGTGAGTAATGGTATTAATGACACTGTTTCATTTAGTCCTGGGGGAAACATAGAAGCCAATCTAAACTGCCATTGACTTTCCTTCTTTTTTAGTAGATTTTTCCAATCCCCACCCCTATTATCTATTTGGATAGTGTCTAGAATACCAAAAACAAATTTTTTGAAATCAACACAAAAGGTACTATGTTTATACAGGGCATTGGTGTTCTTGTGATTCTTAATATCATTTAGATGTTCATAAATTCTATTTTTGAGAAGTCTTTCGGTCTTACCTACATAAAATTATTTACAAGTACAACACAAAGCCAGGTAGACCACTCCCCTTGTATTACAATTGCCATTTTGTAGGTATACCTTACTATTCATAATGTTGTTTAGCCTTAACATAGGCTCAACACAAATATAAGAACAGTAGTGACACATGCCACATCTTTTTGTACCTTGTTTATTGTGAAAGGTGTTAGGTCTTTTGTATTCCAAAAGTTGTTTCATATTTAAGCCCACTTTGTTAACAAATGTGGGTGTATTACCCAATTTCTTGTATATACCATCATTTGATCTAAAAATATTCCAGTTCCTTTGGAAAATACTTTTAATAGCAGGGGTTCTTGTGTTGTGTGTTAAAACACAAGTGATGTTAAAATCATGAATGTTCTCCCTCCCACCTGAAATGTTGTCAGAAGAACCTAATAGGGGAATGTATTTTTGACCCCATTGTTGGTAAACATTTTGTAATTAATCAAATCTATGGGGTATCCCCTCTCCAGAAACATTTCTCTTAACAAATTGAATTCATCTTCCAGATCTTCTTTGTGGGAAGTCATCCTGGCAATTCTAATAGCTTGCCCTTTTATAATACTAACCTTTTGTGATGTAGGATGGTAACTCTCAAAATGCAAGTAGGCATTGCAGAATGTTTTCTTTCTGAATATTTTTGATTTAAACTGTTTGTTAGATTTGTCTTTAATGATACAGGTGTCAAGATAGTTGATACTCATTGTGTTATATTGAAAAGTAAAGGAAAGGAAGGCAGTACTACTATTGATATAATCTATGAATTGAATAATTTCTTCTTCGCGGCCTCCCCATAAAATAAAAATATCATCCAGGTATCGGAGATATAGTTTAATGTGGGGCCAATATGGGCCGTCAATTACATATTGTGTTTCCCATCCTAATAGAACCAAGTTAGAGTACACTGGTGAACAAGTAGCACCCATGGGTACACCAGTAACTTGTTGATAAAATTCCCCTTCAAAACATAGAAAGTTATTTTCAAGAACTATGTTCATCAATTCACATATTAAATTCACTTTATCATTCTCGAGGTCCGAGAATTTAAATAATACTTCCTCAAACAAAATCATCCCTTCGTTTTTGGGAATACATGTGAACAAGTCTCTTACGTCTATAGTTAAAAACAAAATATCTTCCTGAAATAACTCTTGTTTGATACTTTTTAGAAATTCCCATGAGTCTTTTAACAAATGGGGGGTCTTGTGAACAACATGTTGTATATAAGAATCAATAAATACAGATAGTGAATGTGTTTTAGATCCCTTGGCTGCCACTATTGGTCTAAAAGGAGGCCTGGAAATATCTTTATGTATTTTTGGTATTCCAAAAAATACTGGAATTTTAGGAAATTTTGTAGAAAGAAAATCATACTCACTAGGACTAATTCTCTCTTCCAAAAGATATTCCTCTAAATAACTGTTAATTCTGGAATAAGAAATATTAATTTGGTTTTTGGAAGTGTGTCTATAAGTATTCTCATCAAATAATAAATTTTCCATGGCGTTGGAATAATCCACACTTTTAAAAATTGCAATTCCCCCACCTTTATCAGGAACCATGACACGAATGCTATGGTCATTTCTTAGGTCACATAATAGATTAAACTCGTTCTTGGTTAAGTTCCAGTGCTCCAACCTATGATGTTGTTTGAATTCATTGTAAATATCTTCCATAACCAATTTTTCGTAAGTTTCCAATAAGGGATGCAAAGGTGGATTGTACACACTCTTCTTTTTTAATTTCTTATTTATATCTGTATTATTTCTAACATTGTCCTGCAAAGGTTCTAGGAGTATTTCTAAGTTTAATTTTCTAACAAAAAGTTTCAAGGCTTCTATAATTTCTACAAGGTCACCACTATGTGATGGAATGAACTTGATGCCCTTTGAAAAAAGGTTAAAATGGTCATCAGTAATAATCAAGTCTGAATAATTATAAATAGTAAAACCACCTCTTTTGAAAACAATATTCTCTTCTAATGTAGAAGAAATATCAAAGGTATTTAAATCTAGTATGCACTCATGGAGTGAGTGAACTGATTCCTTTTCTGGGGATAATAAGTTCTGTTGTATTCCCCTTTCTTGTTGTAATACTGTGCCAGTCTCTCCGAGCGCCTGAGAGTGGGAAAATCCCTTTCCTCTAAATTTTGAAATCCCATGCCTTCCTCCACCCACTCATCCATGTGCCCTACATAATGATCCCTGGAAGTAGGAGAATACCGTTGTGGAAAATCCACACTATCATGTTCATGATGTTGTTTATACATAGACTTATTTCTATTAAACTGATTATAAGGAAGGTGCATTGTGGTTTTTGTTAATATATACCACATTGTCCTGATAGTTCTTCTGATCCCTACTAATTTTACGTTTTTTCCTCTGAAAAATATTGAAACATCTATTTTCAACTCTATCCAACATTTTAAAATACATAGTACTGTAATGTGAAAACAATAAATCATTTCTGATTTTGTTATCTAGACTTTGTACATCTTTAAAAACATACTCTTTTTGAACTTCGTAATAGTGTACAGTTTTTCTTAAAAGACCCAGGCCTATTTTGTTAAAATAATCACAAAAATCAGTCATAATTTCTTCTGAATAATCAATGCCAAAAGGGAATTTATAAATTCTAAGTCCTTGTGGTACAATTTTTAAATCCATACATTGTTTTAAGTATGCAATATCAATTTCTAAACTTTTACATTTAAAAAGTCTCTTTTCCATAGAGAAAATTAGTTCTTTTAAGGAAGCGTTGTGTTGGTCCTTGTCTGCATGGTTAAAGTCATTGTCATTGTGTTTAACATTATTGCCAGCAGAAAAACAATATTTTTTAGAGAAAACCTTGTCAAATCTATTGGTAGCCTCCTGTTGAGAGACTGTCACCGGATGAAAAACCGGTGTAGCGCCACTGTCTTTGTGAGTCACATTATTAATAGGAAGTCTATCATTGTTAACTATCGGTAAAAACACAGTACCTGCTTTAGGTCGAACATCACTGTTCTTAGATGAATTAGAAGTATTGCCTGACTCGATAAGGATGGGAGATGGACCCAGGTCAATACGACATCCATTTGATATACCCTTAGTGCCATTGGAACAGTTAGGATCAATAATGTTAGAACTGGCATCGAAGATGCCTTGTTTTTCCGCCTCGCAGTTGCTGTGAACCACTCTAGCTTGGCTGACCAAGTTAGGCTGATGAAGCGGAAGTCTCATACCACTAGTATACTGAACACCATAGCCCGGAGGCACAAACACGTTACGCTCACCCATGAAGGAAGGAACGTTTACATCGTAGTTGTTTCTTTGCGTTAAAAGTTCCAAAAGCTTTGTAAGTTCACCCTTTAACTGGGAGACTTCTCCACGTAGTTCTTTGATCTCCGCTCCTTGATCCTCGGTAAGCATAGTGTTAGAAAGATTAAGTTCCCCAGAAATATCCATGGTTCAAGAACGCCAGTTACAAATCACAAAAATAAACTGAAAAGACCAGTAGAATAAATCCAAATGAACCAGGAATCCAGGACGCCAGTTAGAATAAGTAAAAACAATCCATTTTAATGAGACCAAAAGTTTAAGCCCTTTCATCTCGTGATAGAGACTTCATCAGAAACAATTAACAACATTTAATTACACATTATATAGTATTTAAATCAATGACATCACACAATTGATTATTTGAAATTTGAACAAACATCAACCTAGAAATATATATAAAACTAAAATGAATGTGTTAAATATGTATATAGCTATTGTATTTTTTCTAAAGTAACATTTTAATGTATATTGGCACCTTGGGTTTTGTTTAAAACACAAAAATTAGTTTAAAAACTTTGTTGAAATCCATTATTATATAATAAACTTTAAGTAAATAAATGTTATTGTATAAATTATGTAAAAAATGTATGAAAAATGTCTCTAATAATAAGTAAATATGTAAACTTGTTTCATTTAAAGATTCTAAAAATTCTTAACTTTAAAAAAATATAGTATGTGTAAAAAATGAACAATGTATATATATTCATGCATGTGTGTAAAAATGCATGTATATATAAAAATAAATAAATAAATAATTTCAAATATTATTGGCCCTTTCTGTGAGTAATGGTATTAATGACACTGTTTCATTTAGTCCTGGGGGAAACATAGAAGCCAATCTAAACTGCCATTGACTTTCCTTCTTTTTTAGTAGATTTTTCCAATCCCCACCCCTATTATCTATTTGGATAGTGTCTAGAATACCAAAAACAAATTTCTTGAAATCAACACAAAAGGTACTATGTTTATACAGGGCATTGGTGTTCTTGTGATTCTTAATATCATTTAGATGTTCATAAATTCTATTTTTGAGAAGTCTTTCGGTCTTACCTACATAAAAATATTTACAAGTACAACACAAAGCCAGGTAGACCACTCCCCTTGTATTACAATTGCCATTTTGTAGGTATACCTTACTATTCATAATGCTGTTTAGCCTTAACATAGGCTCAACACAAATATAAGAACAGTAGTGACACATGCCACATCTTTTTGTACCTTGTTTATTGTGAAAGGTGTTAGGTCTTTTGTATTTTTAGATCAAATGATGGTATATACAAGAAATTGGGTAATACACCCAGATTTGTTAACAAAGTGGGCTTAAATATGAAACAAATTTTGGAATACAAAAGACCTAACACCTTTCACAATAAACAAGGTACAAAAAGATGTGGCATGTGTCACTACTGTTCTTATATTTGTGTTGAGCCTATGTTAAGGCTAAACAACATTATGAATAGTAAGGTATACCTACAAAATGGCAATTGTAATACAAGGGGAGTGGTCTACCTGGCTTTGTGTTGTACTTGTAAATATTTTTATGTAGGTAAGACCGAAAGACTTCTCAAAAATAGAATTTATGAACATCTAAATGATATTAAGAATCACAAGAACACCAATGCCCTGTATAAACATAGCACCTTTTGTGTTGATTTCAAGAAATTTGTTTTTGGTATTCTAGACACTATCCAAATAGATAATAGGGGTGGGGATTGGAAAAATCTACTAAAAAAGAAGGAAAGTCAATGGCAGTTTAGATTGGCTTCTATGTTTCCCCCAGGACTAAATGAAACAGTGTCATTAATACCATTACTCACAGAAAGGGCCAATAATATTTGAAATTATTTATTTATTTATTTATATATATACATGCATTTTTACACACATGCATGAATATATATACATTGTTCATTTTTTACACATACTATATTTTTTTTAAAGTTAAGAATTTTTAGAATCTTTAAATGAAACAAGTTTACATATTTACTTATTATTAGAGACATTTTTCATACATTTTTTACATAATTTATACAATAACATTTATTTACTTAAAGCTTATTATATAATAATGGATTTCAACAAAGTTTTTAAACTAATTTTTGTGTTTTAAACAAAACCCAAGGTGCCAATATACATTAAAATGTTACTTTATAAAAAATACAATAGCTATATACATATTTAACACATTCATTTTAGTTTTATATATATTTCTAGGTTGATGTTTGTTCAAATTTCAAATAATCAATTGTGTGATGTCATTGATTTAAATACTATATAATGTGTAATTAAATGTTGTTAATTGTTTCTGATGAAGTTTCTATCACGAGATGAAAGCGCTTAAACTTTTGGTCTCATTAAAAATGGATTGTTTTTACTTATTCTAACTGGCGTCCTGGATTCCTGGTTCATTTGGATTTATTCTACTGGTCTTTTCAGTTTATTTTTGTGCTAGAGAGAAGAGAACTAGCAAGATCTAAGGGAAAAAGTGAAGAGCAGACTTTCTGGTACCAGTAATAGTTTACCCTTGCTTAGCAGCACTGCACGTCATGCAGACCCACACAAACACGAGTTTTTAAAGCAGAAAGTTGGAGGGGATAGAAAAGCTGCCCAAACAGGCAATAAGCTACAATTTCAGAGAGTGAAACCACTCCTCTTGTGGTAGATAGGCTACCTAGTGCTTACCACTCCCACTGATAAGCTGAAAAGCTACGCGCTAACATAGAAAGGTCTGGGGAACTCAGAAACTACAATACAGTCCTGAATACAGCATTTGTTGTGCTCTCTGTTTGTTCCAGGGTTAAGTAGAGGAAAATATGGAGTGCCAAAATTTATTGGGATTGATTTTATGCTGGAGTTGAAGCTTGGAATAGTATGACTTCTTATCTCTGCTGATTTGTCACTTTGTTACATAATGTTTTGAAATTGACATGGTTTTGTTCATTTTTTGTTTAGTTTCCAGGTTATCCAGGCTAGATCCCTTTGCTTCGTCAGGTGTTTACATTCCTTAGAGAGCCATGGTGCTGAGTTCTTTTTAATTCTTTTCATACGAATGGGTGCTAATGTTTTAAGTATGTGAAGGAAGGTGTTATTAAAGTATATTACAGCATCATTAAGAGGTACCTGTTTAAGAGGTGTCCAATCTATTTCATGTAGCAGATAGTTGAATTTATACTAACAAAAATTAGTTGAGTTCCTAACTAGTTTTACAGTATGTAGTCTTAGTTATTGGGAGTTTGTTCTAATGGAATAAGCTGGCAGATGATCGCACAGGGAGCTAGGCGGTGTACCGAGAGGGGGTAATTGGTGTGGTGGGATACTAGGATCCAGTCAAGCGTGGACTGTCAGGTAATATCTTTGCTGTATTTTGTTGTAGTATGGATAAGCTGAGAAACAACATACAGATTTATATTATTTGTGGGGGGATTTGGAAGCTACGGTTTGCCAATCAATATTTACATCTCCCAAGGTTATTGTTTCAAGGTCTATTGTTTGTGATGTCCAGGATAAAATATTTTCCAACACTGGTATATTGTGACCTGGTGGGATATATATTACTATTATGTAAATTATTTTTGATGTGTTGAGGTTCAAAAAAGAGATTAGTACCTCAGCGTTAGAAAATATAGGTATATTCCTGGTGTAGGGTGTGGTGTTGAGTGTAGAGGGATATAGAGAGGCTATCTCTCCCCCTTTTTAGATCTATCTCTTCTGGTTATTGCAAAGTTTGGAAGTATTATTTCTGAGTCTTTAACATTGGGGTGTAGTCATGTTTCTGTAAGGGCTAGTATGTCAGGTTTATTTTGATAAATCCAGGCATGCAGTGGGGTTATTTTATTACACATACTTCTAAGGTTCAGTGTAAGTATGTTTAAATCTTTGGGGTTGCTTTTGTGATTAGGATAAGAAGGTGGGCCTGGGTTACAATGTATGTCTCCACATTTGAGTAGATAGGTAACGAGGACTGAGAAGCATGGGAAGTGTTTTTTTATTCATAGTTGATGGTACCGGTGTCAAGTGCTGTTTCATAGATGGTGAGGAGGACAATTTGTGGTTTGAATAATACGTGAGGGTATAGGGGAAAAGCTGGGGGAGATATGTGAGAAGTTGTATTGTTTATTGGGGAGATGGTTGGAGGAGGTTGTTGATGTGTATTGGAGTGTGGGGGTATGAGAGGATATGGTTGTAGTGAGGTTGAGAATAAAAAGTAAAGAGGTTAGACAGCTAAGGAGTAGCATGTCAGCTGTGATGGTGGGTTTAAAAAATCGTAAAAGTGGTATTTGTGTGTTAGAATATAATATCAGTTATAAATAAATATGTATGTTATCTAGTGATATCTGAGCAGCTTAAGGTAAGGTTGGAAATGCTTTGATTTTATAGTGGGATATTACAATCTGATTAGGTGTTTTGCCCTGTTGACTGTGGTAAGGAGGGGTAGGGGTAGATGTGATTGGTCAGTAGTAAAATTATGGTGCAAAGGTAGTTTGATGAGTGCATAATAGCAAAGAAGATGGCAAGCCTGGAGTTAATGTAAGATAGTTTGATGTGGTGATTCTGTTGATGGTGGAGTAGAGTAAGGTGCAAAGAATTATAGTAGGTGGAAAGAGAATTCAAGGTGATGGATGTAAGGAAAAGCAGATGCGTTTGGTTATATAAAAGTTTCTAGGGTGTGAATGAAATGTGGGTGTGGACAAGGTAGAGTTGTAGATAATTAGATCATAGGAATGAGGGGGAATGGCTTGCTTGGGATATTAGTAGAGGTACTGGTGGTGGGTGGGATAGGGGCAGGGCAGTGGAGCTGCTCAGTGGAGCGGAGTGAGCAAAGGGAATGCAGTGGGAAGAACACCCTCAGATGGTTTACTACCAAAAACAATCAGTGAAGTAGACCATTCATGGATATAAAGACAAGGTCTCTGAACTCTAAATACTTGACTTGAGTCACAGCATTTAATTTTATGGCTTTTAATTTAATGTTTATGAGGTTTTCATTGTCTTTCCAGGGATATATTACACTGATAAGAGTAAAATATGCTAAAGTGTTAATTTAGCTTCACCTTCAGCAGTAAAAGGCCTGCGATTGTGGGTAAGTAAGTGGGGGGTGGGGATATCCTTCCATCAGATTCAGAACTACAAAACAGAACACACTAATACATTACTTCACAAATTAAGGTAATAGAGTCTTGGAAATTGCCTTACATAGATTTAACTTAATGTATTTTTCTTGTGAACCTTTGCAACTACAGGTGAAATTCAGCTGTGCAAGTTATTTAGGTAGTGGGATATGATAACTTTTGCAGCAGTAGTAGTCAGACTTAGTGTGGACTTGGTTCACTTACTGTAGAGTGAAGCAGCTGGATGGAGCGAACACTTGGGGCATGGAGTAGAGAAGTATAGTAGATGAGCATTTCCATATTCTGAGTTTCTGGAGTTGAATGTGCCTCTGAGAAGAGTTTATAGTACATCTTAGTTGCTGTTTGATATTCCTAGTTATGATAGGTTATTTACTGTGAGCTCAAGGATGTAACACGCATCTTGACATTTTACCCATTTGGACTAGTCTGCATAAGTTAGGACCAATAATATAACACATCTTAATTTCTTCTTTGAAGGCAGGGCTTTTCCATCTCTCCAGAAATCTGCTGTTATTATCCTGTCTTCAAGAAACTTTACCTCGCTCCTGATATTAATGACAATTACAGTCCGATACCTAACCTTTCATTGTTTAGTTAAGCTAGAAAAAGTTGAATATGTACAGCTTGAGCATTATCTCAGAATAATTGTGCTTCCGGACCCCTATCCTATCTGTCTCATTTTGTTATTCATGGCTGGAGACTAGCACTATCATTCAGTCTTGGCTTTGTTTAATCTCTTGGTAACATTTGATACTGATGTCTCAATCAAGCTTTTGCAATCCTACTGTGATATCCCCATTATGGTCCTTAACTGGTTCTCTTTTTTCCTCTCATGCCATAATCAGAGTCATCTCTTGAATTAATTAAATAATGTTCGATCTTGAGCCTTCTTCCCTTCAAAGTATCTATGCTTCCTCTGGAAGATCTGATTAGGGGAACGGGCAGTCTACAGTAACACAGTT